>NC_042305.1:3164241-3280391 GCF_901000725.2 Takifugu rubripes
CGAGTCAGTGTCGGACACCGTTCTGGAAAGACAATAGGGAAAATCGTCCCTTGTTGTTTCCACGTTACTTCCTCACTGCGGTCGAGTCAATATTCCACACAGGACGCATTTGTGTGACATAATCATGCAGCAAGTAAATAAATGAGTAATGGAGAGGAAGCCATCAGCACATTTGGAGGCACTGTTGCATCTCAGATGGACTCGGTTGCGCTGACGTTGAACGCAGCTTTGTGGTCTTGACAGCGCTTGGAAAGTGACTATTCATGGCAAATTACAGGTTGATTAGTAACTTAGTTGGGACTCTTGCTTCACTTTTGTGTACTGACTCTTGCTTACTGAACCAGTCACAGATGATTTTCCTGCAGCTTGAACTTCACTGCTGAAAACTTGAGTCAATGAATGAGCTTTGATGTTTCCATGATCTCAGATGAAAGATTCTGACATTAATGCTTAAAATCCTCCAAATCAAAAGCTAACGAGGACAAAAGTTTGTTCATAGTTACACTCACAAAAACACCATCACAAAACTGTTTTTACAGTCTGTACAGATGAGTTTTATTAGAAAGTGTGAATGGAAATTTAGTCATGAACTCTGATTTAACATTTACGTTGTTTTTTTTAAAGTGGAGCTTCACAAAAAACCAGCGTGAGTCAGAAAATACCGACGTCAAAATGAGTTTATTTACATCCTTTTCTAAACAGAAGTCTTCGCCGTATCGTGACACTCCCAGAGTGCTACAGAAGGAGAAAAAATATATATTCCAACAGTTTCATTATATGATTTCTGTCTTGTAGTTTGCTTTCTAGCAAGAACCTTTGTCAGCTAATTTAATGAAATATCTCCACACACAAAGATCACAGCTGCATGATTGACACAGTTGTTTGGACATTAACTGTCCAAATGCTGTATTGGAAGTAGATAAAACGGACTCGGAGAGCTAAGACCAGCACCCAGCAGCTCATTTCTCCACATATGACTTATACTTGTAGTGTAGTTGATACTGTAAATAGGCAGCAGTAACACAGGGTTAGTGTTAAGATCAAAGCCGCTTTGATGTTGGAAGAGGTCAGAGTCCCTGCAGAATCCAGAACATCACAGAAATTTAATGAGCTCTTCCTGGGCCCATCATCGTTTCCTGGAAATTTCATTAAAATCCGTTCTCAATCTTTGGAGTTGTGCAAACAGTCATATAGGTATAGAAAACGGAACACAAGGTAAGTTATTCACAACAGAAAACACCTGATTCTGCATGCTAACTGTGTGTGTGTGTGTGGGGGGGGGGGGGATACGAGTTGTGTGGAGTTGACTAGTGAGTAATTATTAGCTTACACTTTCCAAACCGTCAGCGCTACAGGAGAGTACGTACGTGCATGACGGGAGCGGCCGCTAGGTGGCGCCAGAGGGGACAAATGCGGACAAACACCTGAGCTCGTTACGCGATATAAAATTGCGGAACATTTTAAAGCGTCCAAGAATCTTCACTGGGGTTGTTGATTACATAATACCAAATGACCCGGGATGCCTGCTGCTTCCTTGTTTTTACCAATAGTATTTTTTTTAAAAAAATCACCAAAACCAAGATTCTTTTGACGATAAACAGAAAAAAGCTTGGCGTGTCTGAAGTGAGGGTCAGGATAAACATCATTTGGGGATTTCAGACTGTCGTGCGAGTGAAAAGCTGCATAAGACAGCTGTAATTATTGTTCCATTGTGCCATCAAACGGGCTAAACATTAGCTGGAGACAGCGGCGGATCTTGTGACTGCAAGGCGGCAACTCACACGGGCCCCGTATAAAAGGCTGGCGGCGTCCTGCAGCTGCAACATCCTCCCAGCGGGTCAACAGGCGGCGCATGGTGGCGACACTGGACCTGCCTCTCCATGTCACCGGTAAGTGTCTCTTCACCTGCTGCACCTCCACTGTCTTCCCTTTACCCGTGTTTTGTCGCCAAGTTACGTAAAAGCTGTTAAGGCGATTAACAGACCTTTAATTTCTATAGTGGATTGTTGCAAATGACCGCTGACAATCCTTGAATGAAAGCGGCTGTTCTCCCTTTTAAAGTCCATTCCTGGGGGTTTAGGTGGGTTTATTGAAGCGGAGTAAAGCTGAACGTCAGTGACAGAAGTTTTTCCCCCAACTCTGCACCTTTTCCTCGGCAATGAAAAGCTTTTAAAATGCACATTAATCAACACACCTCAAATATTCACAGCTAAGAACGAGCAAGACAGCAGTTTCTGCTCCTTTTTGCTAATCTCCTTGAATAACAAATGATTAACAACAAAGTGTGTGTGTGTGTGTGTGTGTGTTCATGAAGTGTATAAAATGACCATTTAACTGTAAAGTTAAACGTTCAAGGAATGTTGTCATGTCTGATGGTCAAAATATGTAATATGTATTGTTTACAAAGTCTTACAAAGCAAAGTGCTTATCTCTCTCTCTCTCTCTTTATATATATATATATATATATATATATATATATATATATATATATAGACTGACTTTGATGATTGACTCAGCTTGATAACATTGATGCTGATCTCTAACATGACTTATGGCACATATAAAACTTTATTACAATCATTACAACTTCCTTCTTTCACACAATCCTACTGTAAATCAAAACTGAAAGTTGACTTGGCTAAAATGTGACTCTCTCTCTCTTTTTGTGTGTTTTTTCACAGTGCGTACCATCACAGGCTATCACCATGGAAATCGTTGTATGTTTTTATTTTATGATGCCGCCCACTGGCAAACCCTGCATTCTTAGCTAGCATTACATCTCATGTCCTTATATTAGCATTTGTGGACCATTAGCAGCTGATTATTTGAATCTATTTGCTTCTAAATATTCATACATATCACCTCTCACATTAGTCTTTAACTGCGATTTTTTTGGAAACTTATTCGACACATTTTGTACCGTTATGGAATTCACTACTCTTGCATCCATAGCTGCTGCTGCTGCCACCGCAGTGGCTCCGGCCTATGTGGCTGACCTCTCAGGATACTTGTGGCTGCTAATACTAGGTTTTGTCATAGCGTTTGTCCTGGCATTTTCTGTGGGGGCCAACGATGTGGCCAACTCCTTCGGCACCGCGGTGGGTTCTGGAGTGGTCACCATGCGTCAGGCCTGCATCTTGGCCACAGTGTTTGAGACTTTGGGCTCCGTGCTGCTGGGGGCCAAAGTCAGCGAGACAATTAGACAGGGGATCATAGATGTTCGAATGTACAACGGATCTGAACACGTCCTGATGGCAGGATCCATTTGCTCCATGTTTGGTAAGTGGAATCACTAGGGACCAGCAAGCAGTGTATTATCACGATATTTAAGCGATAATTCGATGTTTGATTCCACAATTTGTTTTCCACAACCTTAATTTTTAATAGATCCAGCTGCCCAGAGCTCAGCATCTTTGTTGTGAGATCTTTGTTGGCGGCTCTTGGGGCAGTTAAAATCATTTGCTGGTTTCAGACTGACGTTTTGTCCATCAGGGTCTGCTGTGTGGCAGCTGACCGCATCATTCCTGAAGTTGCCCATTTCTGGAACGCACTGTATTGTTGGAGCCACAATTGGTTTCTCCATGGTAGCCAAGGGGTCCCAAGGGGTCAAGTGGATGGAGATCCTGCGCATTGGTGAGGAGCTGTTGGTTCTTTTAAATTCGAAAACAAGTGTGTGTTAAAAGGGCTGTAATGGCTTTAGTCTTCCTTCATCTGTCTTCCCAAAGTGGCCTCCTGGTTCCTGTCACCTGTGTTGTCAGGCGCGATGTCCGGACTGCTCTTCTGCTTTATCCGTAAATTAATCCTGAACAAGGTAAATTCCACATTAAAACTACAGAGATTCCCGCCCAAATTATTTTCCCCTGTCTGGAACTGGAGATGTTTTGATTCAGCAGTAGAGTAGATGAGGTTTTCTACTAGGTTTCATGGTTATGGTTTGATTTACCACCGTTTTATGTAGCACATTAAATTACACCACCTGAGCTTTTCCCACCTCGCTTTGTGGGCATTTGATTTATGCGCCTGGATGTCTAAAACCTGCACAGATGTTTTAAAAGTCAATCATTCTAAAAAGGCGATAATAATTCAAGGTACACTGGTCAATAAGAATGAAAACTGAAGGCAGAAGAGAAAATAAAAGAATTCCTTAACTCAAGAATTCCAATAACTCAAAGCTATCAATCTGTGACAGATATATTTATTAAGCTTCACATGTGATTTGGTAGATAAATCACCTTCCGGATCGGTTCTGATTCACTCTTGCTGTGTAATGTACTGGGAGAACCAGACGTGTCTCACTCACTGATCTCCACAGGTGGACCCCATCCCCAACGGCTTCCGAACCCTTCCGCTTTTCTATGCCATCACCGTGGGCATCAACATCTTCTCTATACTGTTTACAGGCGCCCCACGTACGTACCGCCTCCGCAGCACACGTGAGCCACGCTTGTTTTGATGCTGGTGCTGTTGAAACGGGTGGAGCTCTGAGCTCCAAGCAGATCATTGACAACACAAACTATCTGGGGAAACGGCACACACACCACCTAACACACAACGTCATTAAACTACGACAGGAACTGTGGTGTTCTGCAGCTAATGTACAGACACCAGCAGGCATAAATGTAAACCACAAACCTGGACAGCCACTTCAGGCTATAATAGTCAGTCTAACTAGTTAAAACTGTCAAAGCACTAGAATTGCTGCTATCTGCTAACTGCATGGGTGTTTTTTTAATCGCTATCTGTTGAGCGGCGCGTGCTCTGGTGCTGATATTAGCGTCTGCCCGGACAGATTAACGAACGCTGGAATGAGACACAAGTGTAAACAGTTCAGAAATGCAAAATCCATATGTCGAGGGACACGGGGGGAACTCCCGCGCATTAAATGTGGCGCCAGCAGCGAATCTTGTCAACTCCTCATGTCTTGTGTCAACAGTGTTGGGCTTCAGCTGGATCCCATTTTGGGGAACGCTGTGCATCTCCCTGGGTTGTTCTGCCGTCACTGCTGTGGTCGTGTGGTTGTTTGTCTGTCCGTACCTCAAGAAGAAAATCCAACGTGCGTCAATCCCACACACACACACACACACACACACACACACACACACATATATATGTATTTAATGTTATTTTGTTTCTGTGTGTCAGGAGGAACAGCTGAAGCTGTCTCTGCAACTCCACTAATCAATAAAGTCTCCAGCGTACCGGTTGAGCAGCCGGTAGAGCAGCCGTCCACACATGGAGATCTCCAAACCCAGATTTCTGCAGGAGACAGTCAGAAAGTGGCCTTCAAACTCGGAGGCTCTGAGGATGCTGATTTGGATAAGAGTGACGCGGAGACTAAGGACTCTGACGCTGCTAATGGTGGGAACCTTTTAACACTTTTAGTTTTAGCTTTTTCACAATCCAATCTAGCAGTTTATTCCGAATCCTCCGACTCACTGCTGTAAAGTTCCCTTTTCTGTAAAACAGCCTGGTTTTTGGATTGATCCAAGAAGAATCCAGCTCCATCCCATTCCCTCTAATTGTGTTTCTCTCTGTAGGTCTGGCTGGGACAGTCGGGCCGATGATAATCACGGACCCTCACAGCGGACGCTCACACACGATCCACAAAGACTCTGGACTTTACAAAGACCTACTTCACAAGCTGCACATGGCAAAGGTTGGGGACTGTATTGGGGACAGTGACACAGAAGAGCGGCCCATCAGGAGGAACAACAGCTACACCTCCTACACCATGACCATCTATGGGATACACGGAGATCCTAAATTCAGGGATGGGGACAGTGGAAGTCTGGACAGGAGGGCCAGAGTGGACAGCTACAGCAGCTACAGCTTGGCAGTGACAAAAAGCAGTGAATGTGCCGACCAGGATGTGGCAGAAGCGGACGCAAACCTCGATTTGGAAGTAGATGAGCTGGAGGTGGACCATCCGGTCGTTTCCACGCTCTTCCAGTTCTTGCAGATTCTTACAGCATGTTTTGGCTCCTTTGCTCATGGAGGAAATGATGTCAGGTAGGAAAGGGGTGATTAGGTTGGAGTCATTTATGTAGGTTCAAGACTTTAAGGGGGCTTTCTTTTCCTCCAGCAATGCAATCGGCCCCCTGGTGGCCATCTGGCTACTGTATGAGAGCGGATCCGTAGAGTCCAACTTGCCCACACCCATCTGGCTGCTTCTGTTTGGTGGAGTGGGCATCTGCGCTGGACTCTGGGTACTGGGACGTAGGGTGATCAAAACCATGGGTAAAGATCTTACACCCATTACGCCATCCAGGTATGACTCATATTCACATTTGTACGACACAGACCTTTGTGCTGTCGCTGTGAAGTAACAGATCCTCTCCTCCTCCAGTGGATTCAGCATTGAGCTGGCTTCAGCAATCACAGTTGTCGTGGCGTCCAATATTGGCCTTCCTGTCAGCACAACCCACTGCAAAGTAAGGAAATACTGCCTTGAAATGGCAACAAATGAGTCGTCATTCTGGTAGAATACGAAGATCGGGAAGCACCCGTGTAGCGTGCAGCTAAAGCATAATCCAGGGAATTCATTAGGATCATGTCGTTATATAAAATAGTTGTTGGATTCTGATATTAAAAGATCGAGCTACAACTTATGACTTTAACCTGTACATCACAGGTGGGCTCTGTGGTGGCCGTGGGATGGCTGCGATCCAGGAAGTCAGTGGACTGGAGATTGTTCAGGAATATCTTCATCGCATGGTTCGTCACGGTTCCTATTTCTGGGCTCATCAGTGCTGCAATCATGGCTCTCTTCATATATGTCATTCTTTGAGCCCACCGGCGACCAAAACTGTCTGACTGCAGACAACAGAAAAATGTAAAAGGATCTGCTCATGACGATTGTTATCTTGGGCAATATATGTTTATGGGATCTGCTATTACTGTTCACAAGTTTGTGATACTGTGTTGTACATTTGTAAAAAAGGTTACTGTATTAAAAAAACCAAAACACTTAATTCTGACTGAATGAGCAAACAGTGCAACTCTGTTTTGCCTTCATGATTGTAATAAAATATTAGAAAAACAGAATCCTATCTGCTGCGTAGTACTTTTAAGGGTGGATTTATTTGTACAAACTCTTCATCGCATTATCCCTTTATCTGAGAGGCTGCTTCAGGTTGATTGTTGAGACCTCCTACTGGAGCAAAGATCTGAATGTCTGTCATTGGGGAGTCAGGCTCATAGCAGCCACTTGATGGGGGTCCCCATCAGGTGAGTTGTTCAGGTCACATGTCCCAGGAGAGAGAGGAGTGTTTCCACCCAGGTATGAATGGGTGCTTACCTGGTTGGGAAGGATTCTCAGCCTTCAGATGCAGTTTTACATGAACATACAATGAACGCAGGCACAATCAGGACAGAAGTGTCAGAATCAGCAAGCTGCCCTGGACAGGTGCTCGCAATCAATCTTTATTTTATTTATATAGCGTCTTATACAATCAAAATTGTTTCAAGGTGCTCGAAACCTTTGGGACTTTTCTACTTTGCTCAGTGGTACTTCGGCAGTGCTCTGAAAGTGTCCTGGCACCTCTGCCAGGTTTCAGTGAGTGAGTCTCCCCATTCCCGGCCCAGATCCCAACAAGCTGAGCTACTAACGTAAAAAAGGATTGAGGACAGCAATTTATAGTTTTGGCCAGAGAAGACAGATGATTTGGAAGCAGGATAGATGAAAAACATCTTCGTCAACCATCCTTAGAGAGAGGAGAGGCCTCCTTTACGCAGTTATTTAATTACTCTCAAGTGCAGGGTCGAATCTTCCTTAGGACATTATCAAATGGGGATTTAAGCAAGTTTTGGATTGAGAATCGTTCATAATAATGAAAATGAAACATAGACATTTCCTATAACTGTCTAAACAATTAAAACGTCAGTTCTGTAATTTCTGTTTCATTAGACATAAATGCTGCTTCTGATAGAAGCACAAGTCCAATAAACTCTACTTGTATAGTTGGAACTCACTTTTCTTGTCATTATATAATATGCTGTACACTGAATTTTAATATAGTCAGGAAGAATATTTACTGTATCTGTCCCGTTGACCTGTCATAAAGGAAATGATAAAGTTTAATAACAGACTATTGAAAGACATTACTGATATGGCAGCTAAGCCTCTAGATACAGGTGTTTGATTAAAATCTGTGTGTCTGTCTGTCTGATTCAGCAGTTTATCCTCAAAGAAACAGACTTTAATAACTTCTATAAAGCTCTAATTTCATTCAGGCTTCTGAAGTTAAGATTATAAGGACTACTTTGGATATAAAAAAATAAAATAAAACATGTATTATCTATATTATTTTCTATGCAGTCTGGCTGAAATAAGGCCAGCAAGGTGAGCCAAAACGGGGAAAAGGCGCGTCCTAGCGGTAAAAAAGTGTATTACGTCCGTAGTTGTTTAGCGCTCCCATGGAGAATGAATAGGAAAGTGCGGTCTTTGTCCCCCCCATCTGGTCATTTGTGATTCTAGCATTGAAATGTAATTATAAGCAATATTCGTATTTGTTGGCAGTCAAGTGTGATTAACAGTTTGCGTTAATCCAAGCCTGAGCTGCACTGAAGAGCTGCTGAGACAGCTGCTTTCTGTCTATTGTGTATTTGTGATTGACAAATCAACTGTTAATGCTAATGACAGGTGCTCTGAAGACCAGGAGCATGTTTACCCTAATGTAAGGCTAACCAAACCAACGTTTTATTATCTGAATAAAAATGTATTTTTAGCCTAAGCTTATCTCTAGAAAACTCATTTCAGGCACTTATATTCAGGATCTTGTCCTTTCGGTCACTACCCTGTTCACCACAACAGACCAACTCATCTTCAGCAGCAGTTCTGCAGGTGCTGCCCTGTCAATCTCCTGATCCATTCTTCCCTCACTGTCCCCCCACATTAAATCCCACATATTTGTAAAACATGCGGGAAAGATTTTACTCACAATTGCCAATGGACACCTTAGTTTGTTGACTCAGAAGTTCTATATTTGTATAAAGTGGTAAAAAAATGTAATGAGGTAAGTGTGTCTGGCAGAGGACACATGAATCTATGCTGCTTGTTCTTCCAAATCCATTTTCAGCCACCAGTAAAATTCCCACAAGCTTTGCTTAGTGTGAACAATCTCTTGATGCCTGTTATGTGCCAGGCAGGTATCAGGCAGTGTTTCTCTTCTCTTCCTGCCTTCCTTTCTGTTATTCCCAGGTGTGAGTGGGCGATCAGCACATGGCTACTCATTGGTCCTTTAAGAGGTCAGATGTCCCAATCACCTTCGATGACCTTGAATAAGAGGGGACACTTCATGGGTGTTGATCTTTTATCCTTGTTCTCCCTGTTCTGAGCCTGTTTTGAGTGGGGCTGTACTGGACTTGTTAAGAAAAGTTTGTAGAAGGAGGGTAGTTGAGTTTGGATAGCCAGTACACGGCAACACCTCTTTACACTTACTTTTCACCTCTATTTTTACTCTCGTTCACTGTTTGTTGTGTTCACTGTCTAATTCTCTGTTACTGAGAAGGATAAGTAACACTGCCCTTTATGAGTGTGATGTAGACAGTGGTGCAATGAGTCTTGGACGTATATCATCATGGGATGTAATTATGTTTAGCTGAGGGGGTGATAGTTCTGGTCTAGTGCAGCAAGCACAGAAAGTCTGTAACTACAAGGGAGCTCAGCCAAATGTGCGCAACCATTTCGGTCATCTTCAGCGACGCTGTTGCCATAGACGATGAGATCATCCAAATAGAACGCCTTCGAGGACGTCAGACATCATTTTCTTTAAATCTAAACAAGCTGATGCAAGGCCATAAGAAATGCTGTCATATTGTCCCTTCTGTCTTGGTGGAGGGGCAGCTGGTTATTGGCCAGGGCAATGGTGGAGAACATCTTTGCTCCTGTCAAGCCTGCAAACAGCTCCTCCATATCAGGACCAGTGCGTCACCATGGCACCTTGCTTTCCCCGCATGTCCTTTCTCAGCCACCGTCAGGACAGGTGACAGTCCTGCTTCTTGATATTTGTCCTGCGTGGGTGCCTCAAGAGCTTCTGTCAGAAGTATCCTGTATCCTGCCAACGACACAAGCGTTGCACTGTTGCCTGCTTCGAAATCAGGACTCGGTGTGTTTTTCAACAGGTGAATGGGTTGAGGATCTTACATCCAGCCTTCCTATAGCCCAGGTTGGTCAACATCAGTTGCAGAAACTCACACAGTTTCAGAGGACACGTCAGGTGCTGAGAGAGGGTAAAATGCACCAGACTTTGAGATTCCTCAGAAAGATGGTTGTTGTTGATCCCCACAGAGCTGTTTCACATCAGTAGCAGGCATGTTGACAGTTTGGCCGTATACAGAGTTCCCATAATTCAGCCAGGATTTCCAGTTTTGCCAGTTTTGGAATCCCTTGTCCATCCACAGTGAAGGAGGGGGTCATTCCTGGTTCCCTTCCATATTGAGAGACTGTGAATCTTGTGGTTTTAATCTCATTCTGGCTCATACGAGGACCTATTTGAGTAGTAATTATTGGATTGTCTGTGATATGTGTGAACAATGGCTGCTGTAAAGGGAACGAGAGGGAATCGGCCTCCTGGGTGGTGTGACAAGGCTGAAGCGCTTCAGTGGGGACACACCCAATCTCTGATGTCATCCTGGTTTCAAGTTCACCCTTTTCTTCCCTAAACAGCTGTTCTAGTGGCCGATCATGCTTCAGGACACTAAGGAGTTCACGGCTGCTTGCTCTGTCTGTGCCCAAGTACCGGTAAGTTGTCCCCTTTATCGCCCCCCCGTTAGTCTACTGCACCCCCCACCAATTCCTGGTCGCCCTTGGTCCCACATAGGTACTTTATTGTTGGACTGCCTCCCTCCAATTTTAAGTTATCATTGTTTTTCCAAGTCCCATTTCTCCTCCTCTTTAAGCTGGTTATTGCAACAGCAAGTCTCTCTTCAGGTTACCACCCTCAGACTAATAGTAGTAACACTTAGGACTATTTGGTTTACCCAAAAATCCGCCAGCAGCATTTGCTAACTGTCACATCATTTTTGTTGCTTGATCTCAGGGAGGAAGGGTTAAATTACTAAACCAGTACAGGCCCACTGACTTTCCTTAGTGCATCCACAGTGTAAATGGACTGATTGGTTCATCAGTCCTCTAAAGTGTCTAAAGTGAACCAAATTAATCAATGACGGCAGTGAATACAGGCCAATCAGATGCAGAGTGGGGCAGGTCATGTTTCACCATCCTAGGAAGGAAAAAGGGCAATTTGGCTCTCAGATACTGATGATCGGTGCGCATCAGAGGGCATTAATAAGTGGATGGACACTAAGCTGACTGAAAAAGAAGTGGGATTTATTTTGACTGCAGCAGTGACCATTGGTTTACACTGTAATAGAACTTTTCCAAATTAGTTCCGGCTCCAAATTAGCATAGCCAGCTCCACCCCCTGGAGATGCTGTTGGTGGAGCTGGCCGTGGTCGTGGTGCGGGGCTGAGCCCCCAGGAGGCCTGAAAGCCCCCTCCTGGTTTCTCTCTCCCTCATTTAGGTCTGCAACTACCACCGCAGCCAGTTCCTTTTGGTCGGTTCGATGCCCTGACCAACACCCATCACACAGGCATTTCAACCACCTGCAGGCTGCAGACATCACTGGTTATCTTCCTCCGTGCATACGCAGACTCGGTTTATTCGGTTTACTTGATTGTAGATAAAACAACGTCATTTCACAAATGCAGCATCACCAGGCCAAGATGAACCATTTTAAGTCTGGGGTTCATTTGTACATTACATTTAATTTTTTTTTTTTATTTCCAGCAGGGTTGGTTTTTGTTTTTAAACCTGTGAACTCATCTATGGTGCAAAAATAAAAAATCCAATCATTTCTGGGGGTTCTAGGATTGAATTTGGTTAATCGTCCAATAAATGGGCCATATGATGTAAATCTATAAGTAAAACATTAATATATAAATACAGAAAATATATAACATATAAATATAATATTGCTAACAAAGACAAATGTCTGTAAATGATAAACTTACACAAATTATACCAAACGTTCAAAGTTACAGAGAGAAATATTAACGATCGTCTAGAGTTCAGTATTGATTGAATGACTTAAACATGTCAGCTGATCTAAAAGATCATTGAGATTAAATGGTGATTAGTACTCACTTCCTGGTGGGATCAATGCTCAATGTTATCAGACCAGTACATTTCCAAAAGTCATTTGGTCATTGTTGTGAGGCAACACGTCTTGGGACTGTGGAAGGGAAGAGAGAATGTGGAGGGAATGTGCAAACACCAGCATCCCAGAGCATCCCAGAGCAACCCAGAGCATCCCAGAGCATCCCAGAGCGTCCCAGAGCATCCCAGAGCATACCACAGCAACCCAGAGCATCCCAGAGCATCCCAGAGTGTCCCAGAGCATCCCAGAGCGTCCCAGAGCATCCCAGAACACCCCAGAGCATCCCAGAGCATCCCAGAGCGTCCCAGAGCATCCCAGAGCATACCACAGCAACCCAGAGCATCCCAGAGCGTCCCAGAGCATCCCAGAGCAACCCAAAGCATCCCAGAACACCTCAGAGCATCCCAGAGCGTCCCAGAGCATCACAGAGCAACCCAGAGCGTCCCAAAGCATCCTAAGCATCCCAGAGCAACTTAAAGCATCCCAGAGCATCCCCTCTGCCCTCACAAAAGACCCAATATTGGGATTTTAATAACACATGCAAGACAGGCAGACAGACAGACAGACAGGCAGGCAGGCAGGCAGGCAGGCAGGCAGGCAGGCAGGCAGGCAGGCAGGCAGGCAGACAGACAGCCAGCCCTGGCATGGGTTTATCGCCGATGAGCGGGTTTCCTTTAAGAAGCCGTTGCGCATGCGCGCAGCTCAAGCACCCTCGTGATGACAGCAAATGACAGCACTGTTCGCTCCTTGCAAACAGGGAGAAACGGCTAGTCGCCAACAAACAATCAACCAACACGAGAAATCTCTTGATAAATTGTGTTTAGAGAGGCCGTGACCAACAAACACGCACCCAAGACGTTTGGTAAGTTACAAAATGCTCTTATTTGGCCCCTGCGTCTCCTTTGCTCACCATGGAGAAGCTTACAGCCTCGGCTAAGCTAACGCGATGAATAGCTAACCATTAGCTTGCCCTGGTTGACTAACAAATGTTAGTTAAACGATCGTCTGGTTACCGTATGGTTAACTAGTCACCGGTATAATGATGTCTGCACTTCTTTTTGCCCAAACAGAACCCCCCACTGACTGTTTCCATTATATAACCTCGCTATATGCTATGTCTCCGGTCCATTGCTTTCAGATAGCTGACTTAATGTCATTATTATTATTTTTACAACCTTTATAATTTAGGATTTCTTCTCCCACTCTTTGCTAGAAAGCTAAACACACCAGGGGTTTCTGGTTAAACGGTAACGAAAGCATAAATGCCTCGATTAACAGATTGTCATGCCGGCTACATGCTACAGCTCGCATGAAGGACATTAATGTTGTTCACATTATTCCAATATCATCCACCCTTCCATGGAGTCTGAGGAAGGTGCATGAACGTCTGCAGCTTTCTGATATAATCACCCAGGTTTAGTATTCCTGACGTTACTGCTTGGAAGGCAATGGAATGCGAGAGCACACACTAATTTAGCACCAACGATGCTATGCTGAAGGCTGTTGTCCATTCATAGTGTGTAAGTGCTTATTTATCCCTTCATTTTGGGAATGCAGCTCTGTATTGTTCTCATTTCTGTGTCTGTGTCACATTAGTAAATACCATTAATGCTTTTATTGTTTTTTAAACTCCTTTTGCAGGTACTAAATGGCACTGTTGGGGTCGGTGGATGGCATCTAAAGCTTAGAGAAGCCACCGCAGTGATGCCACTGTTAACCCGATGTTGCTTTTTCTTTTCATTCGCTGCCTCCATGCAGACATTTGTGAGGATTAGCTGCCACTTTACGTCCTGACAGCACAAGTTTGAAGGGTCTGTCTCTAACCCTCGCTTGTCAACCCTCCTTTGAGACATAAAAGCAGTTTTCTTAATACTTTTACTTTAGTATTGTCCTCCATATAAAATTACAGGGATCAAGAAAGCGCTTCACTGTTTACTTCATATTTGTCTTTATCTCATTGTGTGCAAGTGTTTATAGCTGACACACAGTGCTACTGCTAGTTTGTCTCAGTAGTAAATAGTGTCTTGGATTCCAAGTTGCCTTCCAGACAGCAAGTAATCAGAGCACAGGGTTAAGGTCTATGACATTTGACCTTTTAGGACATGTCATGGCGTATAGCAAACCTCTGTGGTGATTATACATCCTAAACTTATGAGACGCACCTTTTTTGTGCTGAAAGATGCACATAGGTTGATCTGAGTCTTAGAGGCTTTATAGATCGCACAGTGTTTGCTGAGCATTGAAAGAATTCCTCTAAAAGGGAAGCGTGAAGGGGATGTTGAGGCTCGAACCACCATCACCTTTTGTAGAAAGTGAAATCTTTGCATACCTATAAAAAGCGCCTTGTTCCATTTTGTGCATGTGCGTTCCGTGTCAAACGTGCAGGACGTTGAGAGGGCGTCGTCTGGTTTTCCGATATTCACATGCCTGTTTTGAACGGTGCTTTTGTGATTTCTATCTCCTGCTGCCAGGTTGTACCATCAAGCAGCTGCTGATGGAAGGGATTGTCCTGATGTGACCCATTGTAGCATCTGTTGTTTGGTTTCTGTTCTGTTTCAGTTCCTCCGCAGCGCCGTGATTTACACACCCGGCAGCTTTCTGTAGTGGATTGTGTTGGAGCGGTCAGGTACAGCAAGACACGTCTCATGGCTGTTAACCTCATCGTGAGCCACTTAATGGCATTCTTGCTTTCTCGCTTCCTTTCAAGTATGTGAGGAATTTGCGTATTCCAGACCAGGTGTGGACCAGCATGTAGATACTTCCTAGTTGGCAACCCCCTGCTAATCAGGAAACACAACTCTTGTGTTTATCTCAAAATGATGCGTTCTTTTACCGCATCTGTAGCTGTAAGAGTCCATTGACGTGTACTTGCTGTGTTGTTTGGTTTGCCAATCAAACATTAGTTGTATTTGTAATATAAATATTCCGTCCTTCCATTCCATCCCTAAAGAAACTAAGTTTAGCCTGACATTATCCGCTTCAGTCTGCATAACCAATGAGATTCTCCAGGCTTCTCAGCTCCAGACTTGTGGTTGTCTGTCAGCCTGTGGGTTGTGGCGCTGCCTCACAATCGGGGTCTCTCTGAGGCTTTCTGGTCTTTTCTCCTTCCAGAGTCCAAAACTCCACAGCTAAATGTGTTAGCTGTGTTAGCCGAAGGCCAAAGAGAGGCTTTTGTGCAAACAATTCACAAGAGCTAATTGAAATTTCATGCGCTTGGCTTGAATGTCTTCGGTGTGCATGTTTTGAAATGGGACAGTAATTTGCATAAAAATGGAAAAGCTTCCCCCGCTGCTTGAAAGAAATTTAGATTTCACCCTTGTTTGTGCAGCACTCGTGCACTGAGCTTGAGTTTGAGTCCAGAGAACAACAATATCTTCTCTTACACGGGTTCTGGGATTTCCAGGGAAGGCGTGGAGACGGAACGATGTTTACTTCTACGTCCAGTTTGACCACTGAGACAAATGTCTGGTCATTTGATGAAGATATTCAAGGCAGGGGAGCTGAAAATGTCTCCATTTCTTGACATTTTATACTTCCTGGGAAGCTCAAGAGCTGAATTTTGCCCCAAACTGATGAAAAGGGTCAACATCAGTGACCTCCAGAGAGCATTCAAAACTGGCCAGATATTAGTTTCAAGTTTAGTTTAAAACTTTATTGATCATCACAGTGACAGAGCTAAAACAAGAACGCTACAAAATATATCTAAGACGTGTCTATTTTGCATAGTTTAAAAAAAAAAATCAAAACCAAATTGCATCTCGATGGTTTAAATGTGTGTTCATGTTTTAATGTAAATGAAGGTTTTTGAAGCGTGAACATGTGGTTGCAGTGAAACTTCTACAGAGCAGACAATCTATGCAGTTTGGTGGCTGGTGTTGACGACCATTTTTGAGTACCGATCCTCCCTAGTCCTCAGACGAGGATAAACGTTCCACCTGGTGGATGTATCGAGATCGAAACCAGGGCTGTGAGAACAGGGCTATTTTTTTTTTCTTTCTGTAAACCAAATTTGTCACTTTTTGTAGACCCTGAAAGGTGCTTCTCATTTTGGCCCTTCTGTGCCACTAACATGACTTGTATTTGTTTAATTTCTTAACCTGGTTCCCCTGTCCTGCAGACACAGAGCCGGTGAAGATGGTAAAGCCAGACATCCACACTCTGGCCCACCACCTGAAGCAGGAGCGGCTGTACGTGGCATCGGAGAAACAGCTGATCCAAAGGCTCAACAACGATGTGCTGAAGACGGCTGAGAAGCTTTACCAGGCAGCATGGATTGCCAAGCAGCAGAGGATCAACCTGGACCGCCTCATTCTCACAAGGTCGGACCTTCGATCATCCCCAGCTTTCACTAAATTATACCAGACTTCACAATCTCGTATAGAAAACTCAATAAAAACACAATTTCTGTCCAGGCTCCTACAACAATCGGCTGTTTTGTCCTAAATTGTCTTGCATTTGTTTGCCGTCTTGTGGGCTGTGCTTAAAAAAACATCAGTGACCGCGTTGGTCATTTGTTGTTTTATTTAAAGACATTAAAGTTAAGTTTGCATTTTCCATGGCTTCCTCAGATACCTCAATATTTGTTTATACGTTGATAGCTGTCAGTCTGCTGGTGTTAGTAGGAGGAAGTGAAGCAGAAAGGCAGGAGGAAATGAGCAGTGAGCAGATCATTCAAAGCTTTGTCAATCCTAGTTTGCGACGTGTAGGTACATATTTGTGCACAACGATGATGATTATCATCGATGGGTTTACAAAGTAAAGTTTTAACTAATTGAGTCTTAAAGTCCTTAAACGACTTTGTTTTTCAGTGCGGAGGCTTCTCCAGCCGAATGTTGCCAACATGCTAAAAGGTTGGAAGACACGCAGTTTGTCGATGGGTACAAGACTCTGGGCTTTCAGGAGACGATCTATGGGGAGTTCTTGGCCAGGTTGCGTGAGAACCCCAGGCTCGTGGCTTCCTGTTTGGTGGCAGGAGAGAGGCTGAACCAGGAGCACACACACGCTGTCATTCACACCGTCTTCACCTCGCTGTACGGGAACTGCATCATGCAGGAGGACGAGAGCTTCCTGCTGCAGGTAAGAAGGGTTGCCCACGTCTCACCGCGACTATTTTACTAATGTAAAGTTGAAATGCGTTGGACTCATACGCCCTCCTTCATCCGTTCCAGGTCTTGCGATATCTGGTAGAGTTTGAGCTGAAGGAGAGCGACAACCCTCGCCGCCTGTTGCGGAGAGGAACGTGCGCCTTCAGCATCTTGTTCAAGTTGTTTTCCGAGGGCCTCTACTCAGCCAAGGTCTTCCTGACAGCCACCCTTCATGAGCCCATCATGCAGCTGCTGGTCGAAGACGAAGATCATCTGGAGACTGATCCGTCCAAGGTGACGGAACGCCTCACTCCAGCCCAACAGGAGCACTTTGGAGAGAAGGGCTCCGAAGGATACAAACTCCGCGTGCAGTCCGCTGTTGATGCGAATGAAGCCAAGCTGGTCGCCCTGGTTAACAAGTTCATCGGTTACCTGAAGCAGAACACCTACTGCTTCCCCCACAGCTTGCGCTGGATTGTGTCTCAGATGTACAAGACTTTGTCGTGCGTGGAGCGCTTCGAGGTGGGCGAGGTGCGCACCATGTGCACGGACCTGCTGCTCACCTGCTTCATCTGCCCAGCTATTGTGAATCCCGAGCAGTACGGCATCATCTCTGACGCTCCCATCAACGAAGTGGCCCGCTTCAACCTCATGCAGGTCAGTGGCGCGCGAGTCGGAAACTCGTCGGCGGTACTTCCTGCGATGAACTCGTGTCGCATCTTCACCCCGTCATACAGGTGGGGCAGCTTCTGCAGCAGCTGGCCATGGCCGACGATGACGCAGACCCAAGGAGGAAGAGCAGTTTGTCCAAATTTGACAAGGTTTGTGGACCATAGCATCGGTGCATCCAAGACATCCAGGCATAGATAGTTATTACTTCAATGGAAGGTGGTTTTCCTTGGCAGCAATGGAAAATGTAGATCTATTGAAAAATGTCAATATTATTAAATGGTGAGTTTAAACCTTTTTTTTTTTTTAGGTCAGTTGATTGAATATTTTTAATCAGATTAATTGTGGGGTAGATGTGGTTTAATCAGAGTTGTCATTTTAAAAACCAATTAAATGTGCCTGATAAGTTCTAATTTTCTCCTGTCATTGTGGGAATTGAAAGATGACAAAAGGTGATGTATATCTAACCAGACGTCACTCCCGAACTTGAAGCCCCGACGTGCACATGCTTAGTGTTGCGATGGGACTTTAAGTTCCTGGGCACAATCGCTACATACCTATTATCAGTTCCATCTTTCTTTTTCTTTGTACTTGGCCAGCAAGAATGACAAGAAAACTAGAAATTCTAATGCCCCTCAGTGACAACTTTAGCGTTTGTTTAATGTATTAATTGCATTTGATAAATGAAGCCGCCTTTGGATGAGTCACCAGCCCGTCTCGGGGGCCAACGTGGAAAGACAAACAACCGCTCACATTCATACCGAAGGACAATTTGAGTTTGTTCAAAGATTACACGTCCCGCCTTAATGTTGACATAATTTAATTAAGCTGCACTTCAGATTCCATGTGCATTCTTGAATATGAATTTACCCAAACCCACCTCGTCTTGGCATGAACCAATTCTTTTTTTTATTACCTCTTCTGAGAGAGCATTTCTAGCTCTAATATTAATGATAATAATGGAAATAATAATGGTCATGATGATGTAACCCTGAGACCGAATGTATGTTGGAGCACAAGAAATAAGTTAAAAGCTGTTATTTTTCACACACTGCACAATACTTCCCACTTGTCCAAAGACTTTATTACCCAATGCAATGCAGGTCCTCACCTAGTTCCCAATGTTTCTTTCTGTCCGCAGAGTTGTGTAGCTGCCTTCTTGGATGTGGTGATTGGAGGAAGAGCGGTCGAGACTCCGCCGATGTCCTCGATGAACCTTCTGGAGGGTCTCAATAGGACTGCCGTTTACATGACACATAATCAGCTTTTTGTGCTGGTACGCTCTTTTGCAGTGGTTATCCAAATGCATCAATGCGAGCATTTGCTAGTTTAAATCCCAGCGTTCCCTAGATGTCGTGGTTTGGCCTTCACGTTCAATCCGTGGACTAAGTCTACTTATTACTTCCAGTAGCTTTTAGACCGTGCATGTTCTCCCCATGTCTGTGTGGGTTCTCTCCAGGTACTCTAATGTTCTTCCACAGTCCAAAGACATGCATTTGGAATACATTTGATTGGTGACTAATTTAACCTTGGGAGTAAACTAGGGTCTAAACTAATTGTTTATTAACCCTGATGAGCTGACGTCTTGCCCTTGCCTCTTCCCTGTAGACAGCTGGGTTAGCCTCCAGCTGTTGCAGTTATCTACGCACACGTGAAATCGGACTGACTCCTCTCAGTACCTATATGATACCAATATGCAAAATGAGCTGCCTGGTCTTTTGTAAACCTGTCAAAGTGTTGCAACTGTGAGCATTTGTTGATTTTGTGTTTCCTTGTGCATGAAAAAGATTAGAAACTTATTGAAAAATTGCACCTGCACTACAGGTGGACTTTGTGCGCAGCGTGATGGCGGGAGACCATCTCCGGGAAGAGGAGCATGCGGCACTGGAGACTTTGATTGCCAGTGTGCCACAGAGCCAAACTGTTAAGAGCAATAGCGTGGAGCCCACGCCCTCCAACACCCCTCAGCTCTCACCAGCTACCACCCCTGCTAACAAGAAGAACAGGCTGCCCATAGGTACTGAACAATGTGTAAGATAAAAGTGCTGCATTTAACCTGACGAGTTGCCTAAAACCAACCAGCAGAGATGAAATGTATTGATGTTGTCAGGGCTAGCATAGGACGGGTTTCGTAGGATGATAATGAGCTGGTTCTCAGCTTGTTATAAAGATAATTAGCGCGATGTGGATTGTGGCGCACTTACAGAAATGTCAAGCAATTAAATCGCCACAAGTAAATGAAGTAATTTTAATTAGAATGGATAGAAAAAAAAATCCATAGACTTCTTTTCATTAGCATAATTAGAAAGGAACCTCTTGTGTTTTCCTCCCTGAAATGTGACTTTTGTACGCGCAGAATTGACTTTAATACTTGAAATGAGTTTTAGACTTCCGAGACGCTTTATTCTTCTCCAACTCCATACCTTGTCCTTTTCCTTTCCTCCTCTGCTGCCATTGAATGACCAGGAAAACACTTAGCTGCTGTGACATCCTGGGACCCCACAGCCACCTCTCTGTCTGCTCACATCCCATTAGTAACCCCTTTTGGTGGGTGGCCTATTGCTTGTGTTGGAGCATATGAGCTAAGAGATACACCCCTGTTTTTGTTTTCACCTCGCGATGTGTTGCATTACCTCCACTCACCTGGGAAATGCTAGCTCACTGCACCTTAACCTCCTTGCCTCAGCTTCAGTGTTGTCCGTTTGTGCACGTGCCTGCTTTTCCTTGCAAAGTTTAAAGTTTGTTCTTTAGATTTTCCATATTCTTGCTTGCAGAATATGCATTTTCATTACTGGTTACAGTGGAGAAAACCCCCCCCACTTTTCATTCTTCTGTCTCACACCTTAAACCCCAGCACAGTTCTCTGTCCAGTGTGGGATGCTATGGGAGGATTTCTTCTCATTCACATTATAGGTTTTCCTTTATAAAAACAAAACCCCAACATACAAAATGAATCTCTTTAAACAGTTTGACCTCATAGTTTTTCCTCTCTGACATCATGCTACGCTGTGGTCACGGCCTCAGCTGATAAGACTAAATTATCAAACTCCAATTATTTTGATTTAATGTGAATCTGTCATGATTGGAACATTAAATTAATGCTGCATGTTGGAGCTACTGAGACTGGAACATGTCAGCTTCTTGAGCATTCCATTATGTCAAACTTGCCTTCTTAATTCCTCATTGTAGTTCCACATGCTCAGAGGAGCCTGTTGAGCTGTGACTCAACAAGGACCATACCATCATTTAGTTTATTTTTTTGTCTGTTTTTTCATTCAAATTACACTTATTTTAAGCCTCTCTCTCATTCTCAAGGAGAAACAAGACTCTGAAGTCAATGCAATTCTTGTAACAAATAATTTCAGTGGTAATTTTTCTACGTGTTTATTTAGATTGTGGCATCTCTTTTCAAAGAAAATCTGTGTCCCGTTGCACACCTGTCTTGGTTCTCTGCTGCACTGTTACACCCATACCTTTTGTTTTAAAATGCTAATTTTTGATTCAGCATCTTTTGCATGTAACACCAAATAACCGTGGTTTCTTTCATTCACAATGCCGCCCTATGGACCTCCAGCGTCTCGCAGTCGCAGCCGTAGCAACATATCCCAGGAGGGGGAGATAGACGCCAACTCCCAAGAATCCGTGCAGGAGCTGCTGCCAGAGGAGGTGCTGGTGATTTCACTTGGAGTCAGTCCTCAGAGTGTCCCTGGGATGATGTCAGAGAATGAGGTAATGTGATAAGAATTGATGATGTGTGACATTTGTGTGTTATCTCCAGCAACTTAAGGGGGGTTAATGTTGTGCTAAATAAAGAAAAGCATTGTCAGATAGGTGCTATTTTAGGAATGACTGGAGTCACTTTGTATTGGACAAAACAATCTTTATTATCTCTACTCATCCCTCTGTTGCTTTGAAGGTTTTGAACCTGCAAATGTCTGATGGAACCCAGGGGGATGGTCACACTGATGACACTAAGCTTCATGGCAAACCAGACAAAACACTGCGGTTTTCCCTGTGCAGTGACAACCTGGAGGGCATCTCAGAGGGTTGGTCTGCAGCCGGCTCACATGTAACACTTAACACGATGCAGCCATAAATGGGCAAAAGAAAGAAAGGATGAAAAAACATGATGTGGTTGACTTTTAAAGGTCAAAATGTAATAAATGGGCTTTGAGTGACCTTATTACCTGAGTGAATTTTAAAATATCTTTTCCCCTTTAGGTCCATCCAATCGTTCTAATTCTGTGTCATCTCTGGACCTGGAGGGAGAGTCCGTTTCTGAGCTCGGGGCTGGACCATCAGGAAGTAATGGGGTAGAGGCTCTGCAGCTTCTGGAACACGAACAGGGTGCGTTGATCTTGACGTTGCCGCGCGTGCACTTGAATACATGTTTCAGACAGCAATCGTAAACACCAGTTGAAAATGTCTCCGTCAGCCACCACTCAGGACAACCTGGATGACAAACTACGCAAGTTTGAGATTAGAGACATGATGGGTCTGACGGATGATCGAGACATCTCAGAAACAGTCAGTGAAACGTGGAGCACCGATGTGTTGGGCAGTGACTTTGACCCCAACATGGATGAAGATCGGCTGCAGGAAATAGCAGGTGGGTTGTTATTGTATTTGCTTTATTTGTAAAGGCCCTCACTTCATGCCCAAATAAAGAATTTGATATGCTCTGCCACTATGATCAGGGCTCAGGCTGAGAATGATTGACGTAGAGGCACCATCTCTTATCCTTCAATGGGTTGAATGAGGGGAAATGTCGGCACCTTGTGGTGTGAGGCTGAAATAGCATCTTCAGGCTTTAATTCTGCTCAGTCTTTGGAGACCTGGTGCACCTATCATGTGACACTGCCAAGGCAAGAGGCCAATATCAACCTAACTGCATGCTTCCCAATTAGAGAGTAAATTACATTCCAGGCTTTTACTTAACTGGGATTCAACATGGGTTTGTTGCCAAAGCGTAGCCCATGTTTATTAGAGTTCATTCAATTACCGTAGTTAAATAAATTAGGTGTAGTGGTAATAATGACTAGCTGCAATGACCTCTGTTGTCTTTTTAGAATTACTGTTAAAATAATAAAACCAACATTTATTTAAAAAATATTACCTTTTGATATGAGTTTGCAATTAATCTGAATAATAAATACTGTTTTATAAAAGGAAAATATAAACCTACTTCAGCATGATCATGTGAATCCACATAAGCCCTAATTAGTGTTTATCTGTCTGTTGAAAGCAAAATAGGGCACCGTGTACTGAAATGACTCTGGCTAGCATCCAGGTTTTTGTGCAATGACGCCGACACCGAGGATCTGGCCAAGGACCAGTGCATAACATTTTATTAATATAATATCCATTTACAATCTCCTCTTTAGTAGGGTGTCAGACACCCTAGAGTTGCATAGATGAAAAAGAAAATCCATTTTTAAATCAGACAATTATAATGATCAGATCTGACACCTTAACATGGACTTTAATATTCAATCCTCATGCTTTTAATATGAAAGGTTTAGATGTTAAAGGCCATTTATTGGATCGTTTTGGACTACGTATGTATGTATGCAGGGGCATCGGTCTCAAATGTCCTAGTATTTTGAAAACACCCAGTCCTGTCTGGTTAAACCAGGTGACAGTTCTATTGTTAGCTGTCCTATTGTGAGAGCAAATAGGTCTGCAAAATAAACAACACACTCCAGGTGTACTTTGTTCATACTCGCACAGCAACAATCCACTCTTGGTCTTGGCATGACCTTTACCAATGCTGTAATTACACATATCAGTTTTCAACAAGCAAATGTAAATAAACGACTCGTGAGATTACTGGGTATACGTGCACAAAGACCTCAGAAGATTGGGGGGATGTCAAGGTGTGTTCATCTGATTTCTCCATCTGATTACTGCGGTTATCTGATGAGGCAAATCACATTATGCTGTTTACATGATCACTCAAATAATCTGATAACTCCATAAATTGGATAATGATCATTTTTTTTATGTTCATGAATAAAGGCTAAGTGTTGGTAGGAGCATATGCTTCACATCAGAACCTGGTAGAAATACAACAACTGGAATGCTAACATTGTTACCTACAGTCATGATGAAATCTAAATGCGCTGGACATAAAATTAAGTCTTGTTTCAAAAGTAATCAGCTAAACAGTGGCACTCATGGCAAATCGCTGCGTAGTCAAGGTCCAGGTTTCACTGCCTTAGTACAAATTATGTAGAACCAGACTCGAATAAATTTAGAAAAACATCTGTGGAGGTGTCCAACCGCTCACGGTGGTAATCGCATCGACTATTTTAATCCACGTGAAAATGCAGTTATCTTCAAACGGAGTGCAGAGCAGAATTGGATATGTTAGATGAAGAGTCTCCTGAGAAGATCAGGATAATGTCTTTTGCGTCTCAAGTCGCATGTCTTGAAAGTGAGCTTGCAATAACACTGAAGCCTTTAGATACCTGTTGGTAAGCTTTAGGAGACGGTACACGCTTTAAATTCACGGACTCAAAAAGTGAAATCAGCTGGAGACTCTAGATGTGCTTCTGTCGCTTCTCTTTCTTAGTCTTTTCCATCACCGTGTTCTCTCCCCCTCTCCTTCCCTCCCCCCTTTCTCTCTGACATTCACTCAGTCCCTGCAGTCTTATTGACCTTGGTTCCTTCTCATTTGCATCCGCCATTTTTCATTCTTCGGAATATGGCATTGGGGGACTTTTCCATCATTAAGGGAATTTACAGCGATTTCCTTATGTGTTTTCTCCAAGGGATTGGGTTATGAGATGCACATTAAATATCCATTAATACCTCATTATCCCACTGATAAGATTACCATGATAATGAGGCAGAAATTCTAATTGTTTCACTTCTTGTTGTGCCACTCATTTAATCATCCACCTGAAAGACAAGAACTGGGCGCTCCTACTTCGAAGACTGTAAACACGATCAGTGGGATAGAGCTCTCCCATCGTCAGGAAAAGCTCTGTTCTCGCCAGCATCGGTGCAGGCTGTTGCCAAGGCGCTTGCATGCATGAATGCTCACGGTGTGTCTGTGGTGCAATGAAGTGAAGCCACACTTTGCTCGGAGGAGCTGCTACCACAGGTCAAATTTCTGGTCCTGATCTTCGGCCTCTGACTGTGACACCTGCTATCCTTCTTACATCCTCCACATCTTTCACCTTTGATGATCTTATTCCTAAATGCTGATCGCATCTTATTCCTAAATGCTTATGGAGGGAAGCGAATCAGAGGTTTTCAAAACATGTAAGACCTAAATTTGGGTTAAATTTGTAACTGTGGAAGCCTGAGATGGGTCAGATATTAATATAAAACCCCTAAACATTGCTCTAAATACGCCCATTTTTCCTGTGGCCTCTGTATACTTATCACCTTTGTTCTGTTGTCACTGCTTCGGATTTAGTACATGGTATCATTGTATTTTTCCTATTTCCAGGCCATTTTGCTGCAGGATTACATCAAGCTTTAGATAATATACTACATGCATACTCAGTCATCACAGTTATGCGTGAAACATTTGCTTCCTGCAAATCAGGAGTGACACTTTTATTATAGTACAATCTGATTACAATCTAAAAAGTTAATACATTGGAACGACATGATTTCAGCCCATTGATTATAAATTGCTCTCCATTGATTCGCAGAACACACTTTGTCTCAGCCTTCATCAACAGAGTCTTTGCCCTCAACATATATTGGACATTATCTTTTTGATTGGTGATGCATGAACTTTCCCTGAATGTAGCTCTTCCACCTCAGTGTCAGTGTGGGGTTTAAATAGGGCAAGATCCTTCAAGATTGTGAGTAACTGTTCTTATCACGTGAACCTGATGTAACACTGTGTGATTTTGTAAGTGCAGATACAGATGGTGTACTATGCACTTACTTTTTATTTTACTGCTGTTTTCTCATGATAATGAATTATAGACCTATCATGATTTTAAGTCTGTTTACTCATATTTTCAACCTAATTTGGTGTAAAAGTATCAATACCTTGGAATATAAGTCTGTTTACTCATTATTTTCAACTTATTTTGGTGTAAAAGTATCAAAACCTTGATAAAACAGTCCATTTTATAAGGGTAATGCAGTAATTTATTTTGCTATCATCATCTGTGATGGTAGCACGCTGGTGTGGTTCATGTAATTGTCCTTATACAGATGCTACTCTACCTATAGCATATCATTAACTAAACAGGCTACAGACTGGCTGCTGATCGGCCATTTCACCAGCTGGGAAACACCTGGACCAGACAGCTGCATCTAAAGATGATCGAAGTGAATGTGTTATCACAAGAAAATGGACTTAGAGTTGTTTTCAGGAGAGACGGGCAGTATAATAATATTGTGATTGTACATAGCAAGGAGACAATTCCATCCCACCATGCCCGCAGAACATGGAATCATTATTTTAGTATGTGACAGCAGGTTAAAATGTCCCAGTAATATGGTTCGTTTCTTAATAAAGAGTTGTTTTTTTCCATCAAATCATGGAAAATAAGCATCTGCATAAGTTGGCTTGAACCATTTGTCAAATCATATTCAAATGTCGCTCATGTTTCAGGGTTGAATCATTGAATGACTCTTACCGGTAAGAATCAATGCAGGGCCTTTATAGTATGTGGAGGTTCTTAAAGGGGAACAGGGAAAAGGGCTTTCTGAGTGACTGTCCTGATCAAATCCTAGAGTTTAACGCTTGTCTTTGTGTACTCTTCAGGAGCGGCTGCAGAAAACATGCTGGGCACCTTACTGTGCGTCGGCTCGGGTTCAGTTCTACTGGACCCGTACGGCTCCACCATCTCTGAAACCACAAGTGAGGCCTGGAGTGTCGAGGTCCTTCCCAGTGACTCTGGTAGGTTCTAGTAGAAGATTTGGCTCCATAACTGCCCTAAAGTTTTGTCTAAATGATACATGTTTATTAATAGTAAGCAGATCTGCAGTATATTTCCAGTAAAGAGCCCTGATTTATATTTTAATCTATTGTGTCAATAATATATCAAATCTGAGAACTCATGAGGCTGATATGATAGTCATGCATTTATAAATGTAGCTTTAGAATAAAAAGTACATGATGCATGTAAGAACTATATTTAACTGTATTTAGTTGTGTTACCTGACTACAATTCCGTGAACGATGGACCTCCAAAAGTGTAACGTGGAGATTACACCCACCCCTCCACCTAGAAGTTAGCGTGCATTTTGAGTTGTAGCTTCGCTTTTGGAAGAACGGCGCTTTTATTTAAGGATTCACCCTTTCATTTTGAAAGAATAAGTGTCTTTTAAAATTCGACTGTATGTTTTACGAGCAGCTTTTTTTAGGGGAGACCTGAGTCTGCGTGTTAATTGAAATGGCACACCACTCTAATATGCACTGTGCAGAAATTACATGCATGAGTGTCTTGATTGCCTGTTGTTCCGTTTGCTGCACTTGTTCTGCTTGGTAATAGCATGATGGAAGACTTCCGTTGAGTGCAATGCTTATTTCATGGCTAGGCAGCAGAAAACTACACTCAGAAGAGCACTTCAGCGGCACATTATTACTAACGAGCATACAAATGAGTACTGCCGTTGGTACGGAGCCTCTGGGTTTGACCCAACAGTAACCATAGAGTAGACAGTACTTGGTTTAATTTGGTAATTATAAAACATGATAACATATGCTTTGATTGTGTCACGCATATGCGCAGATTGCCAATAATAACAGATGGATGTGGGTGAGACAGCTGTAATAAGCTCACACAAGTAGAGTTGCATTAAATCAGAAATTGACATTTTCTCCATCAATTTGAGACACAGATTTACTCTTTTTTTTGAGGAAAAAGTTTGGTTAAGGTTCGTGATAGAGGTGTGTCTTTATCAAAGAGAGAAAAGAGTGCGTTCTAAAGTCAAGAGAAGCTTTAAACCTTCTTGTGTGATGTGCAGAAACCCCAGACCTGAAACAAGAGGAACGCCTGCAGGAGCTGGAGAGCTGCTCCGGGGTTGGCAGCACCTCCGACGACACCGAGGTCCGAGAGGTCAGCTCCAGACCCAGCACGCCAGGCCTCAGCGTCGTCTCCGGTATAAAGTGGTTTCCATTCTCCTTTATGTCTGCTGGGTTTCCCACTTTATCTTTTTTGTTTGCCTTTATTTCAAACAGGAAAACCCACAGAAAGCAGAAATCTCTCTTATAATCAAGACAAAGAAACACCAATTTTATTTTTAGTTTTTTACTATGTTGAGCCATCAAGTTATTGATGGTCCGTGTGAATTTTTCTGGTTGGGTGTGGGTTATTCCAGCTTCCCGGCCCATCCATTGGATACCGATACGCTTGAATTAGTATCCCACATTAACAAGGCAGTAGTGTGCTCACAAGAAAATGTCTCGTGGGACCCCCAGGATGGATAGTCTGCATCTGGTGATCACTCTTACCTGTTTCTTTCTGCAAACCCACGGGAGCTTATGCTTCCAATTGAGCTTTTCCATTGAGTTCCCTATCTTGGACAGCGTATGCAGCTCAGTCTAAAGAGAAAAATGTCCCCTTTTCTTAGAGGAACATTGCTTTGCTGTATTGAGTCCCTTCTTTTCTTGCTCTAGGTATCAGTGCAACCTCAGAAGACATCCCGAACAAGATTGAGGACCTACGGTCAGAGTGCAGCTCAGACTTTGGTGGGAAGGACTCTGTGACGAGTCCAGATGGGGAGGAATCAGTCCACGGTAGGAAAATCCCTGCCAGCCCGTCCGAGCCATCAGCCCAGTGTCATTTTATTTGAAAGCACTGCCATTTGCTGTCCCATTGAACTGCACTGGTCTCTGCATTTTCACACACTGTAAAATGATTGTGTCCCGTTAGATTATAGTTGGTTATGATTTTATCTGTTTTATATTTAAAGTGCAGACATTTGAATCAAGAGATCTCTGTCTAACAGTTCAACATAAGAGTGAGCAGTGGTGACAGTCTGGCGTATCCAGTTGGTTCAAGCACTAATAGCATTTATAGCATAGCATAGCATCTCTCCCTCTCCCTCTCCCTCTCCTCTCCTCTCCTTCTCCTTCTCCTTCTCCTTCTCCTTCTCCTTCTCCTTCTCCTTCTCCTTCTCCTTCTCCCTCCCCTCCCCTCCCCTCCCCCTACATGAGCCTGGTCCTGCTCAAGGTTTCTTCCTGTTAAAGGGGAGTTTTTCCTTGCCACTCTTGCTTGTCTGGGGTCAGGCCCTGGGATTCTGGAAAGCGCCTTGAAATAATTTTGATTGTATAAGACGCTATATAAATAAAGCTTGATTTGATTTATGTGGCTGATCATCACATCAATAATGCTTCACTGGTCACCATAGAGATTGATTCAGAGACATATCTACTACTATGCAGAAATATCAGAGGTTGAGATGTATTTAATCTGATTTGATTTGCTATCTGTTGGTTGGTTCTAATAACTGATCTTGAATGATCCATGTGCTTTTTCAGGAGCACATCATCTGACGTCTCCACCCTCACAAGCTGATTCTTTATTGGCCATGTTTGATCCTCTCACCTGTGGTGATGGTAATTTTCTTTCTCTTCAATAACGCTTGACAGCCAATCAGGGGGCTAGAAAAAGTTATTAACAACAGTAATCGCCGCGCACTCTCTCGCACGAGCATTTTACTCATTGCTGAAATGATTTTCCCCTGTAAATGAAATGCCATTTCATTTGGCACATTTTAATATCCTGAATTATTCCTGGCCCTCTGTTTGCCTTTGCTGTTTTCATTGGTGGCGCAGGTGGAAATGGTGTGGGAGAGGAATGGTTGTGTCTGCCGCAAGGTGAAGGGATGACAGTCAGAGAGACCTCACCCCAGGCTCTTTGGCATTGTCCCCTGTCCCACTGTGCTCGTGGCAGCAGGCTTCCATTGGAAGCTTTTCAGGAAAGAGTGTACCCTTGAAACAGGTGGCCAACCTATACCTTGGGCACCCCCCCCCCCTCCAGAAGCTCTCTTTAGCACCTTTTCCACTAACTTTGTGGTGTTTTCCACATTTCAACCTAGTTTAATGTTATTGTGCAGCCTTGCTTTTGGGGCCGGAGGTGTTTATGATGACGGACATTAATACCACTTGGAAGCAGAAAGAAAAGCCAAAATAAAACGATGGCCACCGCTCGTTCAAAGATGCAGAATTCAATTTCCTCAAGTTAACATTTTTTTTCTCCATCTCTCCCTGAGGCTCCTCAACTGGAACAATAGTGAGACCTAAAGTGCACTACACCAGGCCCACGCATCCTCCCCCTGATCCTCCCATCCCTGAAACCAGCATGCTGGGGCAGGATATCCGCCACTCTCTCTTCATGCCCCACTTCCTGACCCAGGCTGATTTGGAGCACAAGCAACGCTACTCCTTCCCGGACAGGCTCGTCCGCAGCCGCAGCTCTGACATCGTCTGCCCGGGCCGGCGGCCCACAAGTGACCCTTGCCTCAACCGGCGGGTAGCGGTTGAAGAGCGGGAGCCTGCCGGTGCCTTCGCCCTGGGACCGACCTCCTCGCCCAGCAAGGACTCCTTGAAAGGAGAGGTACGCGGTGGCCCGGTTACTGTCATTAATGTCAAAGCACGCGTGCCATAACACAGGATTCTTGTTTCTTCAGGTCGAGGATCGAAAAGACAGTGACGACGAGAAGTCAGACCGCAACAGACCTTGGTGGAAAAAGCGTTTCGTGTCAGCGATTCCCAAAGGTGACGCTTTTAATTTTTTTTTATGAACTTCAAAATGACCTTCGAAGCCTTGGAATTGATCTGTTTTTGCTCTTTTGTCGTTTGTTGCTGAGAAAAAGTCAATTTAATCGCAAGTGACGGGAAATCTCAGACTTTAAAGAGCAGGCAATTTATAATGCGGGAAACGGAACGATGATGCATGTTGTCTACCGAAGCTTCAGTTAGAAAATTGTACTTGTTGTTTGAAGTTTCTCCAGAGACGTGTCCACTCCTTTTTCTCTCATGTCTCACTGGCTGCAGATTTATATAGACTTCTGGGCTAATCAGTCATCAGACGGGCTTTAACTGTTTAGATTGTATGGCTGTAGCCCTCCCAGCGTTGCTGTCAGCCAGCGGCTAATGGTCATTCGATGGATCTTTCTGTCATCAGCCCTGATAGATGAGACATCTCTTATTGCAGTACTACTCTGCAACCATCTCTCATACATCTGTCTGGAAAATAATGAGCTGTACGCAGACAGAATGACTGCTTATTTCTCTTTTAAATAATGATGTTTCTTAAGTAAACATTGTATTGCTATTCATCCAATAGAGGAGTGTGTGCAGCCATGCAGCTCCGACGACTCATCTTTGTAGAGCCGTTCTTTGCCCCCTTGCTCTGCATGGTAACGGGTGAGGCAGCTTGTGCAGTACAAAGGAAAGGCCAACCCTGTCTGTTGTGTTCCTCACAGTGCTATATTGGACAGCTGAAAGTGACGTCCCAGGTAAAGGCTTCCGTGCGCTCATTGCTGAGCTAGCTGTACTGGCTGGAGCCAGCAGCCGTGTGCCTGTGCTGCTTTGTAGATTTCACCATAGAACTGTAGGACTGTGATGTGACGTTGTCCAGACCAGCGGTTTTCAAAGGGTGAGGGACATCTCCCTGGAGGGGGCGCCAGAGAGGTTCAGGGGAAGGTGCCTTTTGTGAAAAGCAAAACATACAGCAGAAATAACGGCTAACATTTATGTAGCTAACGGATCAGAATGGACAGTTTTTTAGTGATTAGGCCTCAAGTTATAGGGGAAAAAAGAGACTTTTACAGTGTGTTATCTGCAAAGAGGTACGAACGCATAACAGTATGAGGCTATCTGAACCCCGGCATCATTGAGAATCCAATCCAAGTGGCCAAGCCTGGTGAGTCTTTTTAGTAGGATGCTAAAAGCATTGTGACATTGCTCAGGCAGGTGTGAATATGTGTGGCTCTACTTTGAAAACCCGTGGTCTAGACTGTTTTCTCAACTTTCATCCATGCATCTCTTTTACGATCCAGTTCTTTTGACTTTGTTTTGTATGTTCCCATTTACTTTGGTGAATGCAGAAATCATGCGGTTACTCCACTAAATGTATCCTTGGTTGTGTTCAGATTACACAGATCTTGGTATTGGACACGCATAATAATCCTATTTCCATCTATTTTAATTTGACTTAATGCACCGTGTGAGCATCGTTTAGCTGGTCTGGAACCTATAATTTTAGCGTCTGTATTGAAGGCACGCCGCTTTCCCCTCACGTCAAAACAATGAATGTGCAATGAAATACGCTGGAAAAGGAATCGGCTTTTGTTGTATTAAAGTAAAACACTTGTTTTGCTGGATGTAAAGCGTCAGCGGAAACATGGCTCAGACAAATAGAAGTATCTGACATTCTTACAACATATGATGACAGGAAACAGACGGATTTCCCCCCCCTGAAACTGTACAGAAAAATTTGCTGTTCTAAATAACTTGTGGAAAAAGATGAAAGGATAATTCAAAGGGTTTTCCCATTGGGTGACTCACGTGCGATTATGTTCTGTTACTGACAGTAACGTCTGCTAATCCGATGTCTCCGCTCTGCAGCTCCGATAGCAGCTTTTCGGAAAAAGGACAAGCAGGAGAAAGACGACGTTGCCCCAGACCGCATCCCACCAGGTCTGTCCAGGCCAGGTCCAGGCCAGGTTCACAACATTATTGTCTTCCAATCCTACTTACACGTATGTGCTGCTCCGTTCTTTAGAGGACTCACTGATCTCGCACAGCAGCCAGGTGCAGGCAGCTGAAGACATCCTGGACAAGTACAGGAATATTAAGAGGACCAGTCCAAGTAATGGAGCGACGGGTGGGACTTCCTACGATGGGACGGGAGGTAAAAGCTTGGTTGAGTCGCTTAAACACGTTGTGGCACCGGCACTGTTTAACTTGTCCGCACTAATATATGGTCAGACCTTTGTGGTGAGGATGGGGTGCCTGACTCCATGCAGAACATTTCCACAGATGACCTCCCGGACTCTGCCAGCCAGACAGCCCAGCAGCATGACTCAAAGTTCTCTTTCAGGTGAGAATCCACAAGGTTTGGATATCATTTTCCTCTTATTCAGCCACCGGTTTTTAATGGGTTTTCTCTCTTTCAGTGACGCCAAAAAGAAGTTGAGGTTGGCGTTGTGCTCGGCAGACTCTGTGGCATTGCCTATCATGACTCACGCTACAACACGGAATGGACTTCCTGACCACATGGAATCTGAAGGTGGGCCAGTACTTCCTGATCTGATGCTTCGCTCAGTTCTGTCTGTCATTGGATATTTTCTACAAAATCCATTTCAATAAAAAAAAAGGACACAAACCCTCAATATTAGGCAGCACCCAAGCTGCTGAATGTGCCCTTCACCTTCTGACTTACCTTCCTGGTTTTGGTGGAAGGTTCCAAGAAGGCAGAGTGGTCAAGCGGTGTGACATAATGCCCCAATAAATGATTTTTACTACAAAATATTAATGATGGCGTTTCCCAATTTAGGGATGGCCCAGAGCCATTTTGCAGCGTGCATGACATCCAGACGTGGGACAATCACGGTGTTGAATGACGCGTTGCGCAACAATTAAAAAAAATAAAATAAACTGCTCCCTGGTTTTGGCCATCAGTCATGTTGTAGTGTGGAGGCAGAAGGTTAATCAGATTACGTTGCTGTGCGAGCAGCATATAATACCATCTCCTTATCATTCTCCCCTCAGACAATGAGATTGTCTGCTTCCTGAAGGTGCAGCTAGCGGAGGCCATCAACCTTCAGGATAAGAACCAGATGGCCCAGATCCAGGAGACCACACGTTGCGTCAGCCGCTTCGATGCACGCATCTGCAGGAAGCTGCTGGCTGTCATTGCTGAGGATTACAGGTGACTGAAAGACTCACCACACCCCGTCGGGATCTTTATTCTCTTGCTTTGTTCAGTAATGTGGTTTTCGGGCAGCATTCTTTATTCATGTACCATTGTTCTTACATTAAGCTGCCCAGGACCGGCCAAGGGTGCCGCAGCAGTGCTCAGGAAATGACCTCGCGCCTCTTCTGCTTTTGGTCCGCAACTGCCAGTGAGGTGACGGTGCAATAATGAATGTGGCGTTGTGTGTTTTCAGAAAGCGGGCCCCGTACATAGCCTACCTGACGCGGTGCCGTCAGGGGCTGCAGACCGCACAGGCCCATCTGGAGAGGCTCCTCCAGAGGGTGCTGAAAGACAAAGAAGTGGCTAACCGCTACTTCACGACCGTCTGCGTTCGGCTGCTTCTAGAACACATGGAGTCCAAGATGCTTGAATTCATTAAAGGTATCTTTACTTCTCAACAGCGCCATAACTTAACCCAAACCGAGCAATTTCTACATAAATAAATACTTTTTAATCACAGGTCAGCTGTTTTCGTTGCTTTCTTCATCGTGGTGGATTTAAACATCTATCCAGGCTTGATCCTCATCTAGACGTGCTGACACGGCACTTCAGCCCCTTTTAGTGCTTCATTGAGATGAAACCTGTAAATTAAACCCCTTTTTTTGCTCAGACTCATGGAAAGGACCAATGGATCAGCCAATGTCAGCTCCTGTCTAGTGCGCTGGGTTATTCTGTGCACGTGTTGGTCTTATTTAATAGCAGCACGCTCCAAAAAAAGTTCATCGCAAGATGTTCTCATGTAGATTTTGACAGTCTCGGTTATACCGCGTTGCAATTTTCTCCCTTTTGCACAGCTGAATGATCTGTGGATTAAAGTTCTTACCAATTTCTTGAAGATGCGCATTTTTAAAATGTATATTTTAGCGACAGACAATATTATTTAGGCGTGTATTACAAAACAATGTAAGAAGCTGGAAATAGATGTTAAACCACGACTATTTACTAGACCAAAGAAACCATCACAACCTATTTGTCTTTCCGTATTTACTTTACTTCACTGAGCAATTGTTTTATGGCTTTGTAGATATTTCAGTTCTATCTGTCTACATCTGTTGTGCGTGCGCTCCCCTCCAGCGTTCCAGGTGTGCACGGCGGCGGATGACAAGACGGCAGCGGTGGAGGATTTTCTGCGCTACTTGTACGGCGCCATGGCCTCTGATGCCATTTGGCAGTACGCTAGTGAGGAGCAGCTGCAGGACGCCCAGATGGCCATCGAGCGCAGCGTTATGAACCGCATCTTCAAACTGGCCTTCTATCCCAACCAGGATGGAGACATTCTCAGAGACCAGTGAGTGTGGTGTCGCCTCACATCCATTTGAGATTCAGAACCACCAGTGGTAGTTTGGTTGCATTTCTATAGGAATAAATGATAAAGATTAAAGCTAATTTTAGCTCAAGCGTGGCTGCTTGACTTTAATGATCAAAATGTGTTGGACAATTCAGGCCTCTTGCAGGTAAATTCCAGATGGTTCTGTCCCATGTATCATGTGCAGCCACACAAACTCAAAAATAACAACTGAATTTAAAAAATTGCCACGTCCGAGCGCGTTGAGTCTGATTTTTCCCCCACACAGGCTGTTCCACGAACACATCCAGCGACTCTCTAAAGTTGTAACAGCCAATCACAGAGCTCTTCAAATCCCAGAGGTGGTTATTTATTTTTTAAACACATGATAGAAAAATGAACATTTATCTTCATGTTCTTTAGGTAATGACACCCCCCCCCCCCCCCACTGTTTGTAGGTGTACTTGAAGGAGGCCCCCTGGCCCTCCGCTCAGTCTGAGATCAAGACCATTAATGCGTACAAGACCCCTCGAGACAAGGTCCAGTGCATCCTGCGCATGTGTTCCACCATCATGAACCTCCTTAGTTTGGCCAATGAAGACTCTGTCCCAGGAGCGGACGACTTTGTCCCTGTGCTCGTCTTTGTCCTCATCCGCGTAAGTCTGCAGCTACATTCCATCCTGCATCACTACGTTCACTCGGTTTTGACAGTTTTCTGATTTTTCTACTGAATTTATCTCAAATCTCTGCTAGATGTTTATACAGGTTACCAATCGCCCACATCCAAAGTATATTTGTTTGTGTCCAACGGTTAAATTGCAAAAGAAAATGATGGTGATCATTAACATTTGACAACATGGACAAAGTTCTTCAATAGGTTTTTGAGAAATAAGTTGGCATCTTTGTTTATTTCACAAGCGGCCTTTGTTATTCCGGTAAATATTTCCTGTAGTATACAGAGATATTACCAAATATGAACTTTGTTCATCTCTGGAGCCAAAATCTTACTATTGTTTAGGCTTCTTACCCGCTCTATCACGGGGGGAGGGTGCACATGCGGGCGCAGGCAGGGTCCACCCTGAATGAGTCGCCAATTCCCCTATGGGAGCATTTTATGGGTTCGCTACCTTGCTCAAGGGTACCTCGGCAGCACTCTGAAGGTGTTCTGTCACCTCCCAAGTTTTGTCCAGGGCTCGAACCCAGAACCATCCGCTTCTCAGCCCAGCCCCCCCCACAGACTGAGCTATCGCCGCCCGGGACTATTTATCAAAGCGGCTATTCTTAAAACCCCAAATCATCTGTTGTCTCGTTTACACTTTTGTGTGCGCGCCGCTGTTGCACGAGCTTTTCCAGCAGTTAATGTGGGCCCATCCCTGCGTCTCCTCCCCTCCAGGCAAACCCGCCCTGCCTGCTGTCCACTGTTCAGTACATCAATAATTTCTACGCCAGTCGGCTGAGTGGGGAGGAGAGCTATTGGTGGATGCAGTTCACCGCGGCGCTGGAATTCATTAAGACCATCGACGATCGCAAGTGAAGCAGAACAGCCACCTGTATGGGCAGACTGTGGGGAAGGAGCCCAGAGATTCAGAGACTTCCCAACCAACTGCTCCCTCTGTACAGCCTTCGGAAAAACCTGGCCCGTCGCCCGATCCCAGTTTGTATAGCCTGTATATAACCAGAGACATCCGAAGATTACTAAATATATATTACTGTAATACTGTATGTATGTGGACAAATCCAGGTTTTAGCAGTGATTTGGAAAAAAAACAACAAAAAAAATGGCATTTTGGAAAGGGGGTAGTGACCTGTTTAGTTGTAATCTGATTTGGGTGTACAATTTGACTGTCATTTGGATACTTTTCATTTTTGTCTCTAATCAGTTTTCACTATAAAGTTCTATAGCTACACACACTATTTCTAGGTAGTTAATCATCCTTTAAAGATAATCTTATATGCAGTAAAGGGACCAGACTTCCTTCATGTCACTGATCTTCCAATTCAATTCTAACAAAGTTCATGAAATGCACGGTGACGTGGATTTCCAGAGCGTAATAGTTACTGATGGGTTCAGTGATGGGGATGACACGCGATTCATAATAAACGCCAGTACCGGTCCAGGTTTCAGAGTAGGGCAGCTTATTTCATGTTTACTTCATTTATTCCCAACCACAACAAGCATTGAATTGGACACAAGGGCCCGTATGTTTATATCAAATCAGTCTATTTATTGCTCTAATTCTATTTAATTGCTTAAATGCAGATGAGCATTCAGGTTGTACGGGGCATGTGGTTTTATTTTAAATAATTGTGAGAAATGCTTGATTTAGAATGGCACCTTTGAGTCGAGCAGCTGGGAAATTGTGAACCAGGGTTGACTTGTGCACCAGGTAGCGGCAGCACTCGTGGAAATGTAGAAATCTGTGCCTTTGTTGCTCCATACAGGTGGTTCATGAGTTACAACTGTTGTTTCGCTATTGTTCTTTTTATTTTTAACCCCCCCCCCCCACCCCCCCTGTTCGTTCAGCGTTGTCCACCTCATACACACACGCAGTTTCTCCAGTGGACCAACCAGGCGTCACCAGCTCAGCCCCCGAAATGAGGTGAAACCAGTGTTTTTGCTGGGTGGTTTTTGATCCTACCTCACAGCTGAAACCAACGAGTCAGCCTGCACGCACCAACTGTCCCCCGTCGGTTCAAACGGAGCACGGGGGCCTGATTATTTTGCACTAATGAAACGGTAAAAACGGCTAAGGGAAATGGAATATGGAGCTGCTGTGATGCTTGATGCGATCGCCCCCCAAAACAAGCCTTCGTTAGCGAACAAATACATATTTCCCACCTGCGACGCGTGCGCCTGCATGGACAGACCAATGAATCTAGTGGATATTACCTCTACCTCCTCAGAAGTTCAGAAAAGGGACTCATCTTCATGTGCACTTATAAAACTATATTTCGTTTTGCCCCCCCTTCACCACACAGACACATATACAGTTTTTTGATTTCCCTTTTTTAGAAAATGAATTCCTGCAAATTCCTCTTGAAGAGGCTTCATTTGTTTTGTCTTATAGTTGACATTTTTTTATCATTGACAGCGCAATATCAGAGGGTAGAAGAGCAACTGGTCAGACTTTAGGATTTTGGTGGCTTGAGCCTGGGGAGGGCGCGCAGCTCTCCTGCACCGAGCAGATTTAGCGGTAGCAGAAAGTTGCAGGTTGCATCCGTACCAACGGGTTACATGGGATTCCACTTGAATTAATTATGTTGCGCAGGTGTCTGATGTCACGATCGGGTCCTGCTTTGTGTTTAAAATAAAGCCAGCCACATGTGACCCCCCCCTTCCGCCCTCCAACCTGACAAAGTCCAATATTTTAGCACCGACTGTATGCAAACCACTGGGCAGCGGCTGAAGAGTTGATCTGTTCTTCAAAGCTTTACTGTGCTCCCCCTCGGAAGCCTAAAGAGAGGGGCAACATAAGGAATCTTAACGTCTAATTTTGCATTTAACCGTACGCTTGCACAATGACCTTTGGGGAAAGCTGTTTGTTTTTTTTTTTTCTTTACTGTGATTAATGCATCATGTAATTCTTTAAAAATAATAAAAGAAACATTTTTTTCCCTGCATTTCTTGAGCGTTGCCTTGTGTGCGCCGGCGTTTCCGCCGCTATCGCGGTCTATCGCGGCTACATCTCGTCGACACTTCTCACAACAGCGGCGACGCCGCGACCGGGGGATTTATGCAAGGATCTAATTGTCGGTGGGGGCAGCGGAGCAGCATCATCCAATCTAGCAGCCACAAATAGCAACCTCTCAGCAAACATTTCATTACTGCTGACATGTGTATGGCAGATTGTAATTGGAGATATCCCTTCATCTAAAAGCCCTCCTTGCTTCACCAATTGCCTCCTCTAACACTCCTCCTTTTTTCTCTTTCTCATCATAAACTTGGTGGGGTGCTTTGTGTCCCCTGATGATATCTGGCAATTGTTAATTTAAATTCAAATTTTGGCGTATGAAGTTAATTAGTTGCGTAAGCTAGTGGCTAGATAGGCCAGATTTGGAGATTAGATCTGTTGACGATGTGACTAATGTGAGAGACGAGTGGCTTCTTTGTGCTCCTGCTGCTTCAGCGGCGAAACCCTTCAAGTGTGAGTGGAGTCTGTTACACAGGTGCTGCTGATGTGCTGGTGTTGCACGAAGGCGACCTCTGACCTCTTCAAGGCTAGGGAAGGACAGACACCTGTGTGGTGTGGAAAAGGCCTGATCCTGCAAGCCCAGTTGGCCTGTTGAGATGTAAGAGGGATTACTGCCACAAAAACCCTGTATTTTAAATGATGAATACTAAAAGAATTTAGTATGAAAAACGCCCATCTCTTTTATGTGTCCTTCCATTAAAATGTATGTGCCAGGATGTTTATTACATCAGAACAAATAGGCCTTTTTTAAGCTCCCTTTCACATGTGTGGTTTGTGTGTTTTTGCACTGTCCTGCAGGCCGACGCTCATCTTCTGTTAATGTTTGAGAGTCAAACTATCTCCAGTACTGTTTACTAACTGTTTACTAATGGGTCCAGTCGCAGACTGGCACGGAAGATTTCAGGGATTTTTAAAGATTCCTGATTAAACACAGGTCCCAGTTTTCCATAATGGATGGAGAGCAGCTGCATCCTCAGCAGACTCCAGCCGCTGCTGTACCTCCACTGTCCTGCAGATGGCAGACACGCCATTCCTCACACCGCTGTGCGTGCGTGCATGCGTGCATGCGTCAGTGTTGGAGACTCAGACAAAGAACACCGCGGGACACGATGGCGTGACATTTAAACGATTTGGGCCATATTATTATGATGTTTACTATTATTATTATTGGTAGTAGCATATTTACAGGTGCAGTAGAAATAAAGCGCACTTTAAGAAAAAAAACATTCTTAGAATGAATTCTGTTTGCTTTACGTAAAGTTTTCTTGCAGCATTTTTCCCTGATGTGGTTCAGAAACGTCCCCCAGCGTGCGCGCCCCTTCCACCCACCACACGCACGCAGCTTCACATGAGTGCACGCGCGCGCTGTTTTCTGTCGGGTAATTTAAGTGCAAAGGAGATTTAGGGGGTGTGAATGAACGAAAATGTCAAACACGCATTGTACATATTAGAATTCGGGTCCAATAACAAAGAGCAGAGTTCATTATGTCGATATTAAACGTCGGGAGCCTCGCGGTCACGTGACCGGAATATTGGCGCCTTTCTTTGGTGGTTTCAGCGGGAACCTTCGCCTTTGCTGCTCCTGACAAAGGACATCAGTTAGGCAGCAGTGTCAGTTACCCTATATTGTGCTTTAATTGTTAGCAAAAGAACAATTTTCACGGGCGCAGCTAATCAGCTGCGATGGCGGGAGGGTGGGCGGCAGGCAGCTTCACACCCAACCGTGGAAATGGAGCAGGAATTAGCTGCACTTAGCCATCACATGTTAATGGCAGCAATCAACAGCCAATTACCCGGCATACTTGAGTACCTTGACAAGCGCAGGTGTACCCTACAACTAACACAGACCTCTTTCATGCATTTCCATAAATTCGACAGTAAACTCCCCCGTCTCATTGAGGCTGCAATTAAGCGGTATTGTTAGGGAAGTGTGGAGGTGAAGGGAAGCCTGGAGGGCAGCAATAATATGTATTTTACCTGCATTCATGTAAGTCAATAATGTTGTTTGTTTATATTAAAATGACCTTTGCTGTGGGTGCCGAGAGGGGAGGCGCTTTGAAATCAGTCTGCAGAAATATGTTGGCAGGCAGCCTTTATTTTCCTTTCCCCTTTTTGTCCAAGCGGACAGTACAGTGGCGTCTCTCCCTGGCACGGCTTCCGCGGCGAACATGATCCAGGCTGAAGATTGGCCGCTGATGCTGATCACCTCTGTCACTCGGGCGGATTTCTGGGCTCCGCTCTGGCTGCTGCCCTGACAAGTCTAAGGGAAACACACGCAGGCGGAAGATGAGCACATCAGGCCTGCGAACACACATTTGCTGCGAGGGCAGCATCCCAGTATGACCCACTTTGATTATTCCGTCCTTAAGCAACAGGTGATGGGTTTCCCCCGGATGTCATCTGTGTTGCTGGCCTCTGTTCAGAGGCGGCGTTCAGGAGCCGCAGAGAGACGCCTGGCAACGTGCCCGATCTGCAAGTGAGCCGTCCTATCGTTGACATCGAGTGAGCCGAAGATGTCATGTCTTCATCTTGCGAGAGTTCAATCCCCCTTTCAGGATGGATCAGACTCGGCGTTGCTGCGGAGGAGCAGATAAGTGTAGCAGGTCATGCAGCCTCCTCTGGGAGATGTCGAGAAAATAACCTCTGGCTTACAGGGCTGCTCCGGGAAGATGGCTTTATTGGCGATCACGCAGCCATAAATACAAATGCGGCGGAGCTAACACGCCGGGGTTTTTTTCTTCTTCTGTTCCAGCCTGTTTTTGAAGCAAAAAACAGCGCAAATTATTCGCGAGTGACGTTGGCGGGAAGAAATGAGCCGCCGCGTGTGTGACAGTTTTTAAGAATGACCACCACCGCTCCTCTTGGTTCCTCTTTTGCCCTTTTCTGCCCTGCAGCCAGTCTCGCTTGTTCTACTTGACTCCTGAACCATTTTAATGGTGGGCTGCGATGTTTTACTCGAAGCCGGAGCATCCGGGTTTCTGTCCCCGCCCTCCCCGAAATACTGCGGCCCGGCGACGCAGAAGGTTTGCCGCAGCCGTGTGTTTGAACACGCACGTGGACCCCGATAGAGCGCTGGGCAACAAGGAGTGGGGTTGAAAAATTGGATGAATTAAATTGACTTAATGCTGGTGTCCAACGTTCACTGTTACGTCAGGTGGAAAAACAACACAATAAATCGGTGACTTCCATCAAACTGGTCTTTGAACGAGGTTTTGATTGCGTAATTTCGAGCTAGCAGAGAAAATTAATGTCGGGGCGAAAAACTGGGCAGAAAACCAAACTAGTTTGGTTTACATGTACGTAGAGAATATGTTGAAAAAATAATACTAAGGTTCCACGAATCACCCGAAGGAAAGGTACCTTCCTTCACCGGGCCTTTAGCAGGTTACTTTTATTTGGTGCTAAATGCAACAGCTAGTTAACATTTCATGTTAATCACTTTTGAAATTACATCAATAAAGCAACCCAACGGAAAAATGGCAATTAAGCATTTATTGGACTGACGTGATCAGAGTTGGCAGAGGTCATGTGCAGACACTGATGTGTGTGTGTGTGTGTGTGTGTGTGTGTGTGTGTGTTGGGGGGGGGGGGGGGGCGAACACATTTGAAACCTGTACTAAATTTTGCGATAAAGAGCCTCTAATAAAGGATGCAGCACATCTCTATGTCAGCAGGGGCGGAGGAGTCCTCGCTGCTATTTATTAATTAAGGGTTTCACAAACAATAATAGTGACAATAAAGCCGGTCTTCCCCTTTTGTCCTCCACGTTCTGCCGTCAGATAACATTAGACGGCCTTTGAGAGGAGACGGGTGGGGAGATGAAGCTTCTTCTCCTGGAATGTAATCTCCCTGATGTTACATGCTGCAGCCTAAACTGATAAATTGCAGATTAAATGGCGGCCACACTCCACTTCACCCTGCCGCCTGCACCACACCCCCTCAGTTGCAGACATTTTTTGCCATTCGCTGCCTTCTTGGCCTGTCAATTCCGCCTAATCGTGAGAGGCACTAAAACACCAGGTCTTGACAGAGCCAGATCAAGAATGATGAACATCTCTCAATGGCAAAAGACTCGTGCTCCTAACTCTACTAGAAGCCATCGCATCACTTATGCAGAAATCAGTGGCGTGCCAGCACCCGGGAATTATGTGTGCTGACAGGAGATGCAGGAAGTGCACATTGTGCGGCTGGGACAGCCTTGACAAGTTGTAGTTAACTGCAGCCACAGCGATCCCCAACACAAAAGGACGCGGCGGCTTATTAATGACAGAGCATCTGTGTCAATAACCTGCTCCTGGGCTGTGGCCAGAGCTGTGCATCACGCCAATACTCTTTAGAAACATTATCACGCATCCAGGGCCACACGTAGGCGTGAACGTGGCTGTCCCTGGCTGAGGATGGACAACTCCTCCCTCACTGCTTGTTGATTCTGAGGACGCCACCCGCTAGCGTTAGCTTTAGCTGTGCTGTAGCCCCCAAACCAGGGGACTGACGAATGGCTGCGATAGCATAATTACGCTGATGAAGGAGGAGCTCCAGGAGCAATAACCTGCAGAAGACGGCGTGCTTCTAATTTTCGTTTGCCCATTTGTTTGTTGCTCTTTTGCCTCACGACCAGCGATAATGGGAGCGTCGGATCAGAGGCCCGATAGAGTCGGGAAAAGCTCAAGAAAAGCAAAGAATAACTCAAATGATCCTGAAGTTTGCCGTTCGGTTTCTAAAGAAGCCCAAAGTCTCAGAATAACATGTTGGTTGCCTTGGTAACGCTATGATCTATCAGCCTGACTGAGGACAGATTTTCCCAACGATATTATTTGGATTAGAGCCGAACAGCACGGACTTTGAATAATCACGCCATTTCCTTTTCGAACGTGAAATGCAATATTTATTTGCTCCAAAGCGCCTAAAACATCTAGCCCGGATTATTTTATTATTATTATTTCCGATGACTGTTGGTTCACTGAGAGTAATTCTCCCAATTTAATTTAGGGTAATGTAAGAATCACTTATATGGAATTAGGAGCCAAACTGGGAAAAGGCAATTAGCAAGAGGTTCATAATTAGTAAATTTTATTGTTAGAGTATTTCGGTTTGGAGAAGCTCCTTTGTGAAACTGGAGATATAAGGAAACTCTTGTGGTATAATTAGAATTGGCCTACATGTGCAGATGAAGCTTCCTTTATCGTCTTTTCATCGTTCCTCCTGTGTGGTCCTGACTGCACGCAGCACATCTACGGCTGTATTCTCTGTGGAGGATTCCTCTTTCTATAGAATGAGAGCTGAGAGCAGACATTGTATATACACCTGTGTATAATTATTTCCTCTATCTGTTGTCTCCAAAGCAGGCCTGGCGGAGGTGCCCCCCCACCCCCAACCTAATCCATACACATGAACACAAAGAAATAATTCATTAAATTCATAACCGCGTGTTGCTGATGTCGTCTGTGGAAATATCTGTAATGTATATTCTAATTTTTCCAAATAAATTAGGCAGGGATGCATTTTCATGTAAATTTATTCAAGGCAAAGAGAGAGGAGTGTGGGGGGTGTGGTAAGATCTGCCAGATTATGCATAATTGTAGCATTGTAGCCCTCATTTCTACATCTAGCTCCGTATTGCGTGGTCATTAAATTCTAAAATAATGGCAACCTCACAGCTTCCCCGTCCTAATTGCCCCTTCCGTACAATTGCCTCGCGAGGACAACATGATGAAGTGTGCTGCAGGATGTGTTAATAAGACGGCATGTCTAACGGAGGAGGCTTTGGACTCTCGTACGCACAAAAGGAAGTCACTTCACTCCCTGTCTTTCCGATTCTCTCACATTTTCTCCCCGTTTGATGGCTCGGGGACGGCCCGCCGTGGTCCCGCGGCGGCCCGCGGGAGGAGGCTGGGCTCCCAGCCCGTCTCTACCCCTTCCAGTATTTGCAGGAATCAAAGAAAAGGAGGGGAGAACTCGTTAATAAAACGACGTGTCTGTGATCACTCGGCGGTTTGGAGGGATTTAAACGAAAAAATGGAATGCAACATGTTAGCGGGCCGCACGGCTTAATCAGGGGCGAGGTGTCGGTTTCAAAGGGAAAGCATGCATGCATTTCAAATGTAGTATCTCTCAATTGAGAGGGCGCGCGAGCTGGGAGCAACGGGAAGGAGCGATCAATCTCTGCGATGATGTGTGAAAAGGGCAAGCTCCTCGCCCAGCATGGACTTCCCCTCATTACCTTTCATTTGGCCGTCCTCCGCTTGACGCAAAATAAACAAGTTGAAATGTGATATTCAGGCGTCTGCGGCTGCAGACGCAAACACACACCTCGACTTGGATGATGGCGGGTGATTATAATGTGTTGAAAGAGTCCCCCAGTGGACATTTCAGTGTCCAGCCTGAGACTGGGAGACTTGACGGACTCATCACCGGCGCATCTCACGTACACGTGCAGCCTCGGGAATCTTCTGACGCCGCCTCGGCGTCTCCTTCCCGGCCTGACGTTTAGCCGCGGTTCTTCTCCGCTTCCTTAAAAGCAGAAATTAATGACAAGCGCAAAGCTGCTCCTTTATAATTGCTTCATTATGCCGCTGTGTTCTCCTGACAATAATGCTGTTGCTGATGTTTTTGTAATTATATGGCTTTTTTCTCCCCCCACCGCCCCCCTTTGCTTGTTATCAAGGACTTCAGGTAATTGTGGAGAAAATAATGACTGCCTGCCCGCCTTGCTCGTTCTCGTCTCTCTGGATCAAAGAGGCTGCCGTGCCGCCTTTCACAGGCCGACTCCCTTTACGCTACCGCTGGCTCGAGTGTCTCTAACGAGTGACTTGTGTTGAGTGTTTACTTGCCTTGTGACTGGCTCCACTCTGCGTTCCAGTGGCCATCCGCCGCCGTCACTACGAAAGCCCCGCCTCCAGAGTCCTCCATGTAGGATATTTGAGTTTTGATTTGATGCCCTCGGCAGATTTCCCCCAACCCTCAACCATCCATGTTGTGCTTCCGTAGGATTTGCCTTCCCTGTAAGTCTGTTTGCAGGGTCTGTTACAAGATGGTTAGCACCACGCGCTAACTCGGCTGCCCCCCTCGAAACTGCCTTTACCTCAGTTCTGCACTATGATACGCGGTGAATCGTTCTTACGTGCGACTCGCAGAAACGTCCGTCGTCCAGGTCCAGATCCCCTCAGCAGCTGTGTGCTTCTGATAAACTTTCCTCCCACTTCCAACTCATCTTATTTATCCATTATTATTTACTTTATATGTCTCTTTTAAATGCTGCCATTCATTCACCGGTTGACCTGCGTGACCCGGACGGGTCCGATTACTGAATAAACTGTTCCATTACACTGATTTAGACATTCGAGTATATTAAAAAAGGTTTCACAAATAAAATAAATATGAAAGGCCTTGTGTACAGTAGCTTCTCTGTTCTAAGAAGCCTTCATAAAAAGACGCGAGAAGCCTCAAATCTGATTTTGGGCGGCGATGATACTATCGCTAATAACGGCGTCCGTGTAGCGTCTTTTCCTTCAGCTGTGAGGAGATTAGTGATTTGCATTTAATACCTTGTGTGTGCTTCGCTGTTCCTTTTTCATGCAACATTACCAGATATGGATGATGATATGATCATAATTAAAGAACATTATGGACAGAGGCTGCTTTGCTATTTGCTACAGCGGGTAATGGCGGCCAACTCTGTTATTTCTATTTGAAGGCTGCATCCATGTGTGAAATAATAATACCCCCCGAGGAATACCATTGTCATATATTATTCGTCAGTGTGAAAAGATGAAAGAGGAAAATGTGAAAAAACCAAGCGGTCCCCTTCATTTCCATCCTTCCCCCTTTTGTTTTTAATTCTGCTGCTGCAGCATCGACGCCGGCGCTGCCTGAAAACCTCAGAGGCGGACTTAATTAGTTGCTAAGAGAAAGCTGCCATTGGTGGGGGAGCTAAGAGAGCCGGGCAGATTTTAGTTTGCTCTGAACTTTGCTAATTATCAGGTAGGATGTAATTTTCTCTTCTCCCGAGAGGTGCCCAGCAGTGAACTGCAACAGTGGAGAGAGAAATGTGGCTGCGCCTGGAAAAGACTGAAATATTTACTCTTTTCTTCCGATTTCTTCTTCCAGATCATTAGGTTTTGTTCTTTGGTCTGACACTTGTGGGGGTTTAATGATGATGGTCTTTGAGGGCACAATCTTTTTTTGGGGGGGGGGGGTTATGATGGGGAGCCCATAATGTTCAGCTAATACGGGTGATTAGCAGACCATTGATCCTTGTTTGTTTATGGAAAGCGGGAAAATTCGGAGCGAAATTTTGCATTCGTCGTTTTATTTCTTTACTTTTTCCTCTTTTTGTCCTGACTGTCGAGACAGTTGAGAAAAGCTGAGTTCTCGTGTCTTCAACTCAAGGTTCAGAATCAATATTTCCATCTGAATCTCTTTGATTCAAACTCAAAATTCTAACCTTGTTTTGTTTTTAATGTTTTTAAATTCCATGCTAGAATTGACTTCAAATGTTCTGACATGAATCTTTCGAATCTTTCGTTTTTCCTCTAGTTTCTGAAGGAAACTGTCAGCAACGCTTCAACTCTGCATTCTCCCTTCCAGCAGACAGAACCGTGGAGCTGCTTTAGCCTCCACTATGGTAGCACGACGGGCTCTGGCCACGCTGGCCACCTCGCCGGGTGTGTGTGACTGATCCCCGGCAGTGTGTGAGCGGTGAGGCCGGCTGTGTTTAGCAGGTTCTGTCCCGCATGCATCACATTATGATTCTGAAGTGTCTCAGACGAAGGAGGAGGTTGAATTGCCGCTGACCTGAGTGAGCTAAAATGACAGCAATTCAGATAAATAGAGCGCCGAGCTAAGCTGCAAAACAAGATGGATGTGTCATGGCGGCACATGTGCACAGCCCCCACCCTCCGCGTGTGTCTGTGTGTGTGTGTGTGTGTGTTGAGCCCAAAGTTTTGACATTTTCCCCGGGCTACTGCCGCTCACTTAATGGTCTTGCCTACTGTACATACCGAGTAATCCTCTGATATTACGCAATATTCTCACTTCCCGGCGCCGCGCTTCTTTTCATGTCGGCCCGCAGACGTTTGCTCCGGCCACGCAGAAATTTAAGGGCCGTTCGCGGAGATCCTTCTTGTGTTCTTAAATGTCAGCGTAAAGTTTTCAGAGCGTCTTTTTCTCCCTCGCCGTTTAAATCTTGGCAGAATCCTCCGGGTGTGCGAGTGCATCACCATGGTTGCAGCATCTAATATGCACGCCCCAGTGCATTGAGAAAAGAGAGTACTTCTTCCTCACTTGGTTTAATTGTCCCTCCGAGACCTGTGGAATTGGAATCTAAGTGGAATACCAGTCCTTTTCTTGAGCCTCCCTCTCCTCCGCCTCCCTCTGAGGTAGGAGCGGGCATTTGGAAACTCTTGATTTGGCCCTGTCTTTATTTCATCACAGGCGTCTCAGCCTTGTGCCGTTGCCGCGGTTCTTTGGCGCCGCAGCATTCGGCTTTATTAACCTCCCTAAGCGAGAGGTACCTAAGGGAGGTCAGACGCTGGTCGTTAGAAATCTATTGTGACTTGTTTGAAAAATGAATAAATGAGCACATTATTTCCCCGTCGTGGTGCCGCGGCGCACTGTTTGTCTAATCAAGTGCAGAAGCAGGCAAAGTCAACCAGGGTTGACACGCACATTTTAGTTAAGTTTTTGTCTGTCAGAGGAGTTTAAATGTGTAATGAACAAAGCAGCAGTGATTTGAAATATAATCCCATTACACTGATGAAATTACAAAGACGGCGAGAGTTCACAAATCACGCTCATTGTTTTCTATCATGAGCGATGCCCCTGTTGGAGTTGTGGTGCGTGGAGGAAGGGCAGACTGGGAATGAAATAGTGACAGCCCTGTGGAGGGAATGGGCCTCACTGCAGCGCCTGGAATGGGAGATGTTAAAGGGCTTTGTTTTTCCCTCTGCTGGGACTCGGGGTGAACCCAGTAGAACTGAACCAAAGCAGAATTACAACAGTGAAAGGACCCGGTCACAGGCAGAGAACCAGAGTGGATATTATCCCTCACTGCTGAGAGGCAGCGAACACAACACGTTCAAACCGCTTAAAATCGGAAAAGTGGATTTGGAAATTCCAACCAATCAGAAAACAGCTTGTTGTTATTACTTTATTTCTAATTAACAGTAAGATGGCCCCTATTTTATACACAATAAAGGGGACAATTTCTATCACATGGATATTATAACGTGTTTATAAAGAGCATACCGGGTTGAAATCCGGTCAGTTGTTCTGGTTTTAATGGGATATTTGACCCCCAGAGCGCAGACCAGTATACCAACCATACAACCATCACTTTTACTTGACTGCAAAAACATCTAATTTATTTTAAACACACACACTTCCATTAAAAAAATGAGCGGTTTTGTGAAGGCTGCTCATCTTCCATGAGTGTTCCCCATGAGGAGCCCATGGTGCATTTCCCCAGCTGTGCTTGTAGATTCCCATTTATATTCCACTGACTGTGGCCTTAATTGCACCTCTGGGCTTCCAAACTTTAAAGCAGTGATGAAGAAGATGAAGCCGTGTTTCCTGTACTGTTGTTCCCTGTGACAGCAATAACATTTCCTCTTATTTATTGTTAAGGTCATGGTTAGGGTTAGGGTTAGGGTTAGGGTTAGAGTTAGGGTTAGGGTTAGGGTTAGGGTTAGAGTTAGGGTTAGAGTTAGGGTTAGGGTTAGGGTTAGGGTTGGGGTTGGGGTTAGGGTTGGGGTTAGGGTTAGGGTTAGGGTTAGGGTTAGAGTTAGGGTTAGAGTTAGGGTTAGGGTTAGGGTTAGGGTTGGGGTTAGAGTTAGGGTTAGGGTTGGGGTTAGAGTTTGGGTTAGGGTTAGGGTTAGGGTTAGAGTTAGGGTTAGGGTTAGGGTTAGGATTAGAGTTAGGGTTAGGGTTAGGGTTGGGGTTAGAGTTTGGGTTAGGGTTAGGGTTAGGGTTAGGGTTAGAGTTAGGGTTAGAGTTAGGGTTAGAATTAGAGTTAGGGTTAGGGTTAGGGTTAGAGTTAGGGTTAGAGTTAGGGTTAGGATTAGAGTTAGGGTTAGGGTTAGGGTTAGGATTAGAGTTAGGGTTAGGGTTAGAGTTAGGGTTAGGGTTAGGGTTAGGGTTAGGGTTAGAGTTAGGGTTAGGGTTAGGTGTAGCAATACTCTATGCCTTTTATATATCTCTAAGAGAGACGAGATGAGTGTATCCTTTCTGTTGCTTTAATTACACACACACGAGTACCCCGCAAGCACGTAAAACATACCGCCAAAAGGGGAATGGGCGTTACCCTAAATGTGTCCCTAGTAGTTACCAACATCGGCACATTTGTTCCACTTATTGGTTCCTACCAATATTCCTACATAAGGGTTAGGGTTAGAGTTAGGGTTAGGGTTGGAGTTAGGGTTATGTTAATTGTTAGGTTTAAGTTAAGGGTTAGGGTTAGGGTTAGAGTTAGGGTTAGGGTTAGGGTTAGGGTTAGGGTTAGGGTTAGGGTTAGAGTTAGGGTAAGGGTAAGGGTTAGAGTTAGGGTTAGGGTTAGGGTTGGGGTTAGGGTTATGTTAATTGTTAGGTTTAAATTAAGGATTAGGGTTAGAGGCTAGGGTTATATGCTAGTGATAGGGTTTATGTTTGATGTCAGAGTTAGGGTTGGGATTATGGTTCGATGTAACGGTTAGATTTTATGGTTACAGGTTAGGTTTAGGATTAGGGTTAGATAATAGGGTTACATACTATGTTACATGTTAGTATTAGGGTTAGATGGTGTGGATAGATGTTTAGGCTTAGGTGTTTGAATTATATGTTGATGTTTGGGTTATATGTTAGGTATCGATGTTAGGGTAGTGTTGGGGTTGTGTTTGATGTTAGGGTTAGTGTTTGGGTTAGTTTTAGGGTTATGTTAAATGTTGCTAGGGTTGCATGTTAGTGTTAGATGTTTGGCGTTTGTTGATTAGATTACATGTTAGGGTTAGATGTTAGGTATAGATGCTACGTCTAGATGTTAGGGATAGGGTTGGGGTTAGGATTAAGGTTCGGGTTAGGGTTTGTGTTTGATGTTAGGGTTAGTCTCACATGTCAGGGTTTGGTGTTAGTGTTAGGTTTAGGGTTTATGTTTGTTTTAGATGTTAGGCTGGGGGTTGTGTTTGATTCTAGAGTTATTGTTAGGGTTATTGTTACATCTTAGTTGTTATGGTTAAATATTACGGTTAGATGGTTTGCTCAGATGTTTAGGGTTAGATGTTGGATTGCATGTAAGGGTTAGATATTAGGTATAGGGTTAGGGGGTTAGGGTTAGCGCTGGGGTTATGTTTGATGTCAGGATTAGGGTCAGGGTTAGGGTTAGGGGTTTAGGGTCAGGGTCAGTGTTAGGGTTACGCTTCTGGGTTAGGGTTGGATGTTTGGGTTACATGTTAGATGTCAGGGTTAGAAGGTTTGGTTCAATGTTAGCAATTGATTGTTTTGGGTTAGGGTCATGTTTGATGCTAGAGTTACTGTTAGGGTTACAGTTCAGTTGTTTAGGGTTAGATGTTTGGATTACAAAGGCTTCAATGTAAGGGTTAGATGTTAGGGTTAGATTTAGATGTTAGGGTTGGTGTTGGGGTCAGGTTAGCATTACTTATATTCGGTTTGTGTTGTTACTCATATAAATTTATTACAGGCCATCACTGTGTCATTACTCAACATAACATTTTTTACCTGAATGCTGTTTTCAGTGTTTCAAATTACATACATCAGCTCTTTAAAATAAATAATATAGGTTAAAGATGACAGTGTCTGGTTTATTTTAATAAACTGATTTAATAACTTCTGTGTTGAGAACGTGCATATGTGAGCCTCAGTACTGTGCTTGTGAGTGTAAATTCACGCCAACACAAGTCCATTCCTGGATGTGCTTACAGGACCGCAGACTCGGGTCTCGAACAGTTGTTGCTTGTCCTGCCAAATATGAGACGGTGACTGTATGACCTCACATGAAACACATGAAAGTTATCTCAATTTATGTATTATTCCTTTTTGTGTATCTGCACCACCTCCATCCGAGGACAGGGTGCATCAACAAACCAGGTCTCAAGGTTTTTTTTTCTCTTTTCGGAGTCAAGCCTGTAAGATTTTTGTCTCAAGGATTTATATGGCTCTGTGTGTGCAAGTTGCAGCAGTCATTTGATGTCTGCCTTTGATAAGAGTGCTAACAGTAAGGCCCGTGGCTTAGAAAAAGTTGCATCTAACACTGGGGGGAAAAGAAACTTCTGTTTCAGTTCTCTGCAGCTTTAATTGGAAACCTTATACGCCCTTTAAACAAAATCATCTGAAGCTAATAAGACTTAAAAAGTACATCTGGCTCTAAAATGCTTACCATTTTTAACACTAATGAACTGAGGCGTGCAGTGGAGGTTGCCAAACTGCAGAGAGATATTCTGGAGAATTCCCCTGCTGCACAGGAGCTTATAAAACACATCCGAAGACAGGAACTTGTATCTGGTTATTCCTGTTTAATTGGAGGCGCTGAGTGATGCAAACTAGATTTTAATGCCCTCCCCTGCTGCCGCACTACAAGCCGCATCAGTGTTGCTGCTCCTCTTTTTCCATCTATCTTTGCAGAAATGACCAAACATAATGCTAACAGCAGTAGAAACACAGTCCCTTAGAAAAGTGGCGATTTAACACGCTCATATGTGGATCCTAAACGCATTTAAACGCCACAGTTGGACTTTATGTCCTACGCGGAACGAAAAGCATCGCGCTCCGACGGCTCTGCCACCGATGCGGGTCGGACGCTGGAGCCGTTTTTATTGCCTTTGTGTTAAACTTGCATTCTGTATCGAGCATCGTTGCCAACGCCACACCTTCCAGAGGTCTCATATTTAACCTGATAATCATGAAAGAAAAAATAAATCTATTTTTCCCTGCAGCTTATGCTCAATTGTGGCACTGCTAATCTCTGAGCACTAACTGGGGCTCTGAAGACCTGGCTGGATGCAGCAGTAAATGAGGAGCTGCCTGCGTTGTCTTCAAAAGTCCCCTAAAGTGGACGCTGTAGATCACATGGTGAAAGGAGTCATTCAGGTAATACAGCGGTTGCTGGTTCCATCTCGGAGTCATTTGAAGAGCCAGGCGCTGAAGCCCAGAATGGACCCCGAGGCTGTGATGTGGCACCCTCGGAGAGCTGCGTGAATGCGAGAATACAGATTTGAAAAGAGCTCCGAGTGGTTAAAGCTGCTAGTAAATACAGGCAGTTTCCCATTTAACAGGTCTCCACCGGTCGACCCGCAAATACTGAAAAGCGATGGACATATATAGTTATAGTTATTTTTTATAGTTTTATATTTATATTCATATTCTATTTTTAATTTATTCTATTTTATTTCTTATTTTATTATATTTTTATTATCTTTAATAGGTTTAATGGGGTGTAATGGTGGTGGGAAATTTTGTAGATGCTTTTAGATCTTTGGAGATGCTAATTTCCCTGGTGGACACTCCCTAAAGGGATCAATAAAGTACTCTTGAATCTTGAATCTTGAATCTTGACAACAACACACGTTTAGTCTGAAATAGAGTCACAATGAGTGGGTCTCTGTGTGGGACCAACGGTCCCGCTGGGATGGCACAAAGGTTGAGGAGGAAGATCTTTTTATGCTACTGAAGTTACGACTTTTTACAAACTGCTGCACATATTTTACACAACTGCGTAAAATTCTTGGAGCTTTTAATGTCAAGAGATTTTACAGTGCACAAGAAAGTCCATGTGTTTAACGTATACACAGAAAAATGTAGCTCATGGAATTTAATCCATTTTGGAGCTGTCTGAATTTCCCTTTTTTTGTTTTAGAAATTAAGGTGTGCTTGTCAATGTCAAAGTAGAACTTTTACGCCATCGCTTGCAGGAGGTTGAAATCAACAGTTGTGGTAAGATAGTCGGGTATCACCGTGTGATGGATCAGACCCCAGCCTGATCCTGTTGGCAATTACATCATTCAAAACAGAAGGGCAGGGGCCGTCCCATTACACCTTGTGCCTGTAGGGGCCATTGGACATTCATTTTCCTTTACCTGTCAACTGTGCTGTCTGCTGAGCCCTGGCCGATGTGCTGCTGACACCAGCTCTGTCTCAGGCTGCCGCTTTGTCTTCAAGGCTCCGATCATCTCCATGTGAAATATAATCACTCACACTGTAAACATGAGAACAGATTTAATAAAGAATACTTTGCTTTCCCCTGGCCTGAGAAACCCTTCTGTCATGCGCTGTCCACCCTCATACTGGCTCTGGGTCGGCTGTGGCGCCTTTATTCAGTGTGACAGAGGAGAGCCAGGGACTCGTTTTCCTGGCACCCCGGTACCTCACCACACTGACACTCTCCTCTGAAGTGCCACATTAATTCTCATAAAGTGCTGCCTTACCAGAAGACCAGGGCTGTTCAAGTAGGGGGGTGCAGACATCCGTATAAATACCAGGCTTAATGAAGGGAGGCAGTGATGGTGCAGGTGGTGTGGCAATGCACGTGGCACCTCTTGCCCCCAGGCTCTTGGGTACATGTGGTTCATGCTTCCAATAATATTCTGTGCTAACATAATGTTCCAGAAGCATGATGCCTGGCCCGGCAGCACCCAACACAAGTGTCTGCATATTTATGAACTACGTCCTCATGTCCCTCTGTGGTGGGCATCCACCCAGCCCTCCCCACGAGGAGCCTCTTTCACACCTTCCTCCTCCCCATGCGCCTGGAATAAAACCACCTCTCGTGTTGAAGCGTTGCTGTTAAATTTGGCGAGACCCACACAAAGTTTGAAGCCAGGCGGCAGAAAACACTGAAGATGTTTGCAAATATAAGCTGTAAAATACTTCTCAAAAAAATTTGAACTTCTCTTTTATTTGCATCTATCATCTTCCAACTCATCATATCTCTCCATACCTGAGACTGTTAAAAAGGGTTTGCTCCCATCGGGCTGCTAAACAATTAACATTTATAATCAGATCAATCACCAGTGAATCAAGTTAGACCAATTTCCTTTCAGTATTTATCGTTGGGGCAAAAAGACTCATGACAGAAGGTGATATGGACTCTTAACATGTTATATTCAAACAGCACAACAGCCATGTTGTCCAGATATCTCTGCTATTATCATATGTATGATATCTCGATGCAGCTTGCAAAACCTTTGCACGTTGATGATATTAATGGGTATTTTGTGTCCCACCTGCCAGTCATTCAGAGGTGGAACACATGTGCCAAGAGGCTGGTTTTGCTACCAGCTGCCAGCTGCAGCCCATCATTCCTGTCCACCGTTAAAAAATCATTCAAATGCATTTTTCTGGATCAACATTCATTTCCTAACGATCCCCCTTTAAAAAATCAGCCTTTTTTATTCTGATTGTGTTGTGCTGCTGACCCGTTATTTCATTGAATCACATCTCTGCACTAAAACATGTAGTGTGCACTCTGCTTGACACGTCAGATTCCTTTTTTAACCACAGGAAACTAAATTACGCTTGTCCCGACCCCCAACACGTAGCCTTTGTAGAGATGCGGTAGTTTGTTTTTGTTTGGAAATGCGATTTTGTCATCTGTGCCAAAGGGACTCACGGTGTGTGTCCCTTCTGCACGGCGGGGTGATGAGAGGGCTCGGATGGGGGAGGACGGCTTGGTAAATCCAGGTCTCTCTCTCTTTCCCTCCCTCCCTCTCTGGGGAGGCTTCTGTCAGAGCACACCAGCCCTCTGCAGCACAGATGTTGTTGCATTGTCTGCAGCACCAAAGCCCCGATCAGCCCAACTGGGAGCTTCTACTCATTAGCTATTGTCTCTGTGTGTCTGAGCAGGCCTTTGATGAATGCAGCAGTTAGCCAAAGATCAGACACAAGACAATAAGACCACAAAACCAACCATCTATCCTTCTGAAAGAAATGTTTCTCGAGGTGCTATCTTCCCGTGTTTGCCTTTATTTCAAATTTGCCTCTTTGATTGCGCGGCATCTTTCAGCACACATCAAAACACTTATCATAAAGCGCTTTAAGCTCTGAGCTACCGTAATAAAAAATGAAATAAGGAAAAATAAAAGGGCATTGTGTCCGCCACTTGGCAACCCCGCTCCCATCATTGCTTAGTCACACAAAGAAAGGCTGCACTATTATTTATTTAATCCAACCTCTTTCCCTTCTTCTCTCCTGCCTTAATGCAGGCAGCCAACCAGCCAGACATCCAGCAAGGCAGCCGGGCTCTGAACACATTGTGGGGCCTGAGGGCAGTAGGGTGGACAACCTGTGCTGTGTTCACATGGCTGAGCAGAGCGCGGGTGAGGAAGACTGGCATGCTGAAACCAAACAGGTGTATGATTCAGAGGCGTGAGCTGTGAAGGGTAAATTTCCTATACAAGTCAGTGTTGCTTTTGGAGCGAAGCGGCAGCTTGGAGCCGTCCCAGGAAACATTTATATGCATTGTGACTTTTTCTTCCCCAGGCCAAAATGCATTTCCAGCATTGCGTAAGGTCTCTGAAGGCTGTCAGCAGTCCGCCGCGTCTCACCGTAACTCACCGTCAAACATTAAATATCGATCTGTGGGACGATCAAACCGGTAAAAAGGTTGATCGTGCATTCTGATAAATAACCGCCGGTTCGGTTCAGTCCGGGTCTCGACGTCAAAGATGTTCTGTTCAGTTTTCCTGTTTAAAAAGAAAAGAAAAACATTCACGGCTGGCAGTAATTAATTAATATCTAGTTTTATTATTTTGCCTCAGCTGCTATTTCTGTTAATGGTTTTTATTTTCCTGCACAAGATGCAACCCAGCAGAAAAACAAGCATTTGATGTAGATCTTCAGGAGGAGCTCTGAAGAACTTTCTTTTTCAGGTTCGGGTATAAAATAGAGAGGGTGTAAAGTATTCTGGCGTCCCTGGATGATATCAGCTTTTAAAGAGAGGTTTGAGACCCTATAATCCTGTTTATTTTTCTTTTAAGCCTCAAATGTGCTGTGTTGAGGGGAGATCATCATTTCTTATGTTTTCATGCCCTGTTCAACATATGCTGCGTTAAACAGGGCGTATTTCCATGAATATAGGCTCAAATCTGGAGGGAGTCATTCTCAACGGCGTTCAACTACAGTTTGAACCCCGCTTTGCGTAACTTAAAATCAGCGTCTGTCGAAGAAAGTTACAGAGCTACATTTACCTGTATTATTCCGATTTGATCTCCTAATTGCGAAAGCGGCACATTTAATACAACAAGAGACCTGTCCACACGTTAGACTGCAGAAATGACACAATGTCCCGAAGGACTCACTTAAGAAGTGCGTATAAATCTCTCCATACTCAGTGCTTGAAGGCTGGACTCCGAGGTTAAGATAAGAGAGCACGTTAGTGGTTATTAAGTGAAAGTTTCCAATCGATATCCAGAGAGACGTAATCAGAGAGGGTTTAATTGCAGAGGGGAAGACATCTATTCACGTTATTGCAGCAGCCGTCCAGAAAGGCTATTTTTTGCCCCAGAATCTCCATCCCACTATGTGACCCCGCCCGACCTCCTGGAAGGCTGCTGCTTCTGCTGTCATCATCATCATTGTGCCGTTATTTTCAGTATCTCGGCGTATTACTCATAGTTGATGTACTCATTTAAAAAGCCCTCTCTTATTCTCTCGTTGTTACCGATCCGCTCCGAGGAGAGAAATATGCGCAGGTCACTCGTCCACCTTCATGTGATTGGCTGCGATCAGATGATATTATTGAGGATCTTATGACTGCAAAAGGAGGAAAAACCTTTTTAAAAAAGGGATTAAATATAGTGAATAACTAACTGAATAGAAATTCTAATGCTGCTGACGGATCTTTTTCCCTCTGAGAGGATTTTTTAATGATACGTGTGTGCTCAGTCAAGGACAATAAAATGACAGAGGAGGTTTTTTTTTTACAACAGTAATCAGATTCATTCCAATTTCTGTTGTGTTCAGTCAGATACTTTAATGAAATTCCGCAGCCAAACTGAGCTTGTTGTCTCCTGTCTCATTCAAACCGAGGGAGTAACGTTAGTCACCTGATCCTGGTCGTGCTTCTGTGGCCACCTGTCCATTTCTGGCTCCATGTGCTGCCTGATCATCAAAATCCAAAGGGTGACTTATTGCAGGAGATTTTACACCATGTAATGATGATGATGACGTGACTGGATGGGTGATGATGTGTTACATTCAGCGCGTGTCGGTAAATTGGAACATATGTTACTTAAACTATGGCATCGTGATAATTTTCCTCCAGGATGGCTCATAAACCATGAATTTATTAACACAAATCTGGGGCAATGATAACATAGATAATTTTAAATGGAAGGTTAATGTGAGAATCAAAAGATAAAAAGGGAGCCTTTGGCCCTCCATCAACAGGATCCCGCAGAATCAGAACCATTTTATGCACGGTGGGGGTGTTCCCCTTTCATTACATTTTATGGCTGCTAACATAAAAATATACCTTTTCATGGCTAATAAAATCCCGGATCTCTCCGTGATCAGCAGAACGGCGGTGCAGCATTCCGAGAAGCTCCTTATTCCCTCTGCTGTTTGTCCCGGAGGAACGACGCTGCGCTGAGCAGCTTTGGGAGCCGCTGCTCCTCCTCTCCCGAGTGCTTCCTTCATTCCCACAGATGCACTTTTAAAATAGGCCACATTGGAGCAAACATGACTTTTCACATTTCTAATAAATGGGAGGCTGCCTTTTTCCATTATTAATGACACCCCTGCACACTGTTCACATTTGCTTGGTGTTACGCTGTGAGAGTAATTTATATCCGTGCCAGTGTGAAATCCTGCCTGTGTACGCTTACTGTCTTTTTACCGTCAGCTGTGCGTAGCAGTTTCATGAAATTTTAATGTTTACTACCAGGTAAGGCCCGAGCTTCTTAATCCTCCTGGTTATTAATACTGTAAAACAGAGGGACAATTAATCAAAAACACCTTTTTTCTTTCTTCCCTGCCTGACCTTTCATACATATTAATTATGTGGAGCCGCCGTGGGCTGTGGACCGAATTAACATGTATGTGCCAGCGTGGAGGAATCAGTCAGGAAGCAGAGTGACTGTGGCCCCACAGTGTGAGGTACTTCCCCAGAATTAGCCTTATGAGTCTGAGTGGCAGGAACTTGAACATGACAGAGCACTGATACACTTTCTTGTCCAGACAATTATCTGTGCCCTACTTTTTAAGCTAATTCTACATGGGCCCCCCAGGTTGCGTGTGAAGGCTCCTGGCGGGACGGGGAGGGGCGGCAGTGGAGGGTGTCAGTCACACAAGGACCAGACTGCCCCCGGGCAGAGCTACGGGTCCCTTCTCAGAGGGAGGGGGCACGCCGGGATGATTGAAATAGAAGTTGAGATGTAGGACGCATAAATAAAGTGTTTTTTTTCCCACTTTCCTCTCCCAGTATTTACATAATACTCCGCAGCGCGCGCCATCATTACGATCGGCCCCGAGGTTTGTGTCGTGTCATGTGTGATGCATAGAGCGGCGCCATTGGCTGGAAATTCATATTAATCTTTTTTTTTTTTTTGAGCGGCTTCCTGCTTCGGCTTTTCATCTGAAACGTGACACTAACGTTGCAGTTTGGGTCAAATCTGAGCACAATTCTATGGCGTTTCATGTCTTCGGACACTGTGAGCTTCGCTTGGCTGGAATTTGGCTGCAGCAAGGTTAAAAAAAAATACGCTGCTAAAATGTAAACACGTCTGAAATTGCTTCCAATCAGAATGCCTACCTGTTCCCCTGGTGCCGGTTGTTGCCTATTGGACGTGCACCTGGGAACCTGTTTTATTACCGTTTTGTCCATTAATGCCAGTTGTCCCACATTTGCATCACACATCATGCAATAGAGTCAGATTAACAGTTTCCACTTAATTTACCAGCTGCTTGAAAGCAAAAACACGAGGCATTTTGAAATCTAACGGAAGTGAAGCACATGTTCTCCCTGATGGGGTGTTTTTGGGTTGGCTTTGTGACGTAAAAGCAGTTTCCTCCTCTGGAATACGCGAATCCAGTGAAGTTGACCCGAGCAGGCGGCATTCAAGAACGCAAATATCCGGGTTGCCGACTTCACATTCATGAACGCTCCTTTATGAACGCAGCAAGCGTCGCTCCGGTGACTCTGAGCTGGTTACTGGTCCCTTTTTTTCCTCTCCTTTTGTGTTTTATTGTCGTCCTTTGATACCGTGTGACCTCCAGCCAGAGAGGGAAGACAACGCCAGCATGCTGCTTGAAAGGGCAAGGGAGAGCGTCTGCGTCCACGGGTTGGGTGTGTGGGGGCGGGAGGGGGGCAGATAGGATAGGAAGCAGATGGCGGTGGTTTCGTCCCATCAGCACAACAGAAGGGGGACTGGAGATGGCCACAGGCCCCCCTCTCCCATTAACAGCATTCAGGGAGACGCCTTATCATCTCAGCAGCACGATGCGTTTTTTTTAAACACAACCCCCCCCCATCATCTTCATCACCGACGCCTAATCACACCATACTGGACGCTGAATCGATCATCTGGATCCTTACAGTCCAGCTTTTTGTGCCCCGACCAAAAAAGAAAAAAAAGGTCGCCGCATTTCTCAAAATGAGCCGGGCAAAAATCAGATTTAGGACGATAGGGTGCGACCTGTGTGACGCATTTAACTATCAATGAGGCTTTGGCGTCTCCCGGCAGCTTGTCTGGGAGATAACCTTCAGCAGCGCCGCGTCCCTCGCCTCTCCTCTAGGATCATGTTCTGAATAGGTGGTAATTAAGCTTCGCGAATATAAAGAAGATGCCAGGGAAAAAAAAAGAAAAAGGAGCTCAGCGTGGCCAAAGTTACCATTTTCATACGTTTTTTTCTTTGCTTGAGAAATGTATATGTATATCGGTGCCGTAAATCAGAGGATGGTTCTAAATTGTTCATTTGATGACTTCTCCCCACGCAGCATAGTTCATCATCCAGGCCAGTGACCGAGCAGCAAAAAAAGCCCCAAAGAATCATGCATCTTTGGGAGTAGAAATTAATAAAAACACTATGTCAAGGAGGCAGGAAAAATGGTTTCCCCTAATGGATTCTCCACAGAAAACAGCTTTTAGACAATCAATCTTCTCTTTGAAAGCCCAATTATTTAAGTAATTGTTCCTTACAATTGCCACAGGAATTTGTCCTCCGGACGCTGTAAAAGTAAGCATCTTTTGTCACTTGTAAAACGGCTAAAACCATTTTTATTGTGCCCATTTAATTTCCTTGCTGCGGCGCGCTGTTAGTCTACATTTATAAAACTGTTCATTTTCGATATGTCAGGAACTCACACACACACACACACACACACAAACACACACACAGACTGTGACGTCATAATGAAGTGCAGCTTTATTTGTGCTCCGTTGATAGACGTGATGCTGTTTGACTCCAACGCCGCAGAATATGACCCGTCAGTTGTTTCCTAATGTATAAGTTGAACAATACATTATTCCAAATATAACCTCCTGCTTTATAGACTGCTGGTCAACATTACAGCCACATTAACCAAACATGGCGTCATCCTTTTACCGCTACGTGTGCTCGATAAATTCTTCTAGTAGCTAATAGGCCGATATATGCCGCGTTACTCAAGTGTTCGGGTCAGTTACTATGGCAACCAGCACAAACTGGGGATGAGATAAGGGCCAGAGCTGTGGCCTTGAGGGAGTCGTTAAGCATCTGTCTCCTGACTCCCCCCTTCAGTCTGTGTACGGACGAGGCATGGCATAAACAACAAAGGTGGTCCACTCCTGCTCCCTCTCTAAGGGCTGACCATCATCACGCTGCGTTAACAGTGCCACCCATCACCGCTCCGTCTGAAGAGGATGAATGACTATATGCTGCTGGGGGGATTAGCATCGACCGTCGTATTTCTATTTAGTGTCAGGAAAACGTATCCGTTCCTGACTTCAACGTGAAAGCACGTGATGCGGATCACTCTGCAGCCTTCACGCAGGGAGGATTGATTATTACCGGTTTGGCCAATAAGCAAAACCGGCAAAAAGCTGAAATGATGCAGCTTTAAATGATTCCGCCCCATGGCTGTACAAGTGTGAAGACAAGAGAGATGTCAGAGGCTAAGTTCATGAGTGGATTCTGATGAGGTTGGTGGTGCTGCTGTGGAGAGCGAACACGCCTCACTGGCTCTCAGCGCTGCAGCCATGTTCCAATCAAGATGTTACCGTCTCCTTTTTGGAGCCGAACGAATCTGCACCGAAAACGGCCGAAAGTCCGACACCAGTTGTGAAAATTAGAAATGAAAAGGCTTCTCTGGGCACAGAATGGATTATTTAGCTCTCTTTTTTGAAGGCTAGCATGGCTTGGCTGTCATTTTCCCTTGCCTCATCTCTCCTTGAGGACGTCTTGCTGTCGCTCTGCAGCTGGAGCTTGACCTCCTTTGTCAGGGATGAATGCTTAGCATGCGACACTACACTCTGATGTGGCCAACTTAAAGAAATCCATCCAGTAGATACCTCATATGAAGGAGAGCTGATAGCGAGTTGTTGTCTCAGTGCTGCTGAAATGAATTGGAAGAAACCCAAACTCAAGCCCTTCTTTTAGGGAAAATAGGGCTCATATCACATGATGACTTTTGACCTAAATAGGCGCGTTCATGCGTCTGCAGCATTCCCCCAGTCCGTCGGGGTGGAGAGAATCCAGCATTCTTCCCCTCTGAATGAATTAATCATTCTCTAAACACACACAACAGCAAGAGTCGGCTAACAAGCGGCCCCCGCTGCTTGACCGCAGCGAGTCAGCCTCGCTGACAGCGACATTTACTGTACTCACCACTACTACTGCAGTTAGAGAGGCCTGGTGCTGCTTAAGTAACTGCCGTCCGGGGGTCTTTTCGGGGGTGTGGAAGCATCAGCTGGAGCCCTCGCTGCCTAAAAAACCCAGAGAATCGGGGACGGATCGTGCGGCGAGCGGCGTGCAGACCTGCAGCCTTGCGTTGGAAAGAGATGATAAATAAATCTAAGTGCACTAAGCGCTGCTTCCACGCGGCAATCGCCTCCTTCATAACGTCTGCACCTCATCAATCACGCCATTGTCTGCTTGAAAGGCGAGCCTTGTAAATGTCATATTCACTCAATCCCAAGGAGAGGCGGATCAAAACGCGGCAGGTTTTTTTTTTCTTTCCTTCTTCTATTTTTTTTAATTGGATAGTGTAATTAAACCAAAAAAAAAAGTGCAGGGCTGCTGTTTGACAGGGCAGATGAAGACCCCTTTTAATAGGCTATGAAAGTTATTTGTTAAAAGGATGAGGGCGATGTGTAGCATATGATTGGGTGCCCTTATGTGTCATACATTTCATTTATGATTAAAATGGAAAAAAAGGTGTCGTCGCGAAAAAAAGATATTCTTAAAAGGTCGCAGTATGCATGAATAATTAAAGTCACCATCCAAGTTTTTTCTTTTTTTATGTTTCCTGGAACGAGTGGAAAAAGAGAAGCACTTTTATATTATATACAGCTATTAAGTGCATATATCAGAACATACGTTCAGCAGAATTTGTGAAGCATTCATCTCGGGGCCGAGCGATTACGAGAGGCAGCGCTTGTTCTTGATTAAAGTAACAAGCGAGAGAGGCCAAGTCGTAATACTGATTACACGCACAAACGGGATATGGGTCACTCTGGAAGCCACACAGGCTTTCTCCTTAATTTCATTAGCGCCTTTACTGATGTGCTATTGCTACGCAAACAAACCAAGTAAAGCCTGCACACAATAAATCAATCAATCAATCAGTCACACATAAACATGCATAAACACAGGTAAACACACAAAATCCACCTCCAGGATCCCGGTGCTGTGCGTTTGACGCTGATGGTTGCTGATGTGATCCTGGCTTGAAAGGTCTCTCCTGAGAGGCAGAGTAAGGCATTCGCACCAGAGATTGATAGGACAGGGGCGCGCAGATAAATCAGCGGGCTCCGCTGACGTCTGTCATAAAGCCACCAGCACAGTTGCAGCTCTTAGGTTTATGGCAGCGCTGAGTGTTATTGCAATCTTTTGATAGCTTTAGCTAATTTATCTGATTACCAAAAGAACACGCCACAGCCCACCTTTTTCAAGTGTTGCATCTTAAGGCTCTACGCGGTGATGGTAAGTCAGGGTCCAGGTTTCGGGGTTGAAAGGAACTCACATGCCTTGTTGGGGGTGACTTGTGTTTTTAGCTTTATAGAGTACAGAACAACTCTTGTTCTTGATGTGATGTGAGGGGTCCCACTCTCACCGGCAAGAAATGCTCCACAGATCTTTGGAAACCGAATCAACCCACAGAAACTTGCCTAAATCATGTTGGCCTCCGTCATCTGAGCAGGAGATCCAACACAAAAATGTGCTTGGCATCCTTCATCCTCTCCCCTCCTCTCCTCTTCCCCCTCCTTCTCCATCTCCTTCTCCATCTCCATCTCCATCTCCATCTCCATCTCCTTCTCCTCTCCTCTCCTCTCCTCTCCTCTCCTCTCCTCTCCTCTCCTCTCCTCTCCTCTCCTCTCCTCTCCCTCTCCCTCTCCCTTTCCTCTCCTCTCCCCTCCCCTCCCCTCCCCTCCCCTCCCCTCCCTCCCCTCTCCTCTCCTCTCCTCTCCTCTCCTCTCCTCTCCTCTCCTCTCCTCTCCTCTCCTCTCCTCTCCTCTCCTCTCCTCTCCCTCTCCCTCTCCCTCTCCCTTTCCTCTCCTCTCCTCTCCTCTCCTCTCCTCTCCTCTCCTCTCTCTCTACCCACCCCCCCCCCCCCATCAGCAGGAGGGTCCCCCTACATGAGCCTGGTCCTGCTCAAGGTTTCTTCCTGTTAAAGGGGAGTTTTTCCTTGCCACTCTTGCTTGTCTGGGGTCAGGCCCTGGGATTCTGGAAAGCGCCTTGAAACAATTTGGATTGTATAAGACGCTATACAAATAAAGATTGATTTGATTTGATTTGATTTGATGTGTACAGATGGTCTCTCTCTCTTTCCTCAATACAAATCAGAAAAATAAAGCTTCCCTGAGAAAGCTTCCAGTCATGTTCACCACCTTCACAAACACACTCTTTACATATTTGATGTGTGTTGTCATCCTTCTTTTGCTCTTCTGTCAAAGCCAGAGAAGCCATCAGAGTCCGGCTCGTGTGCCGTGATGCATTTCATTCCGTATAATTATCAAAAGCTGCTAATGGTGAACATCAATTAATGTTTATTTTTCTGTTCGCTTTCCTCCTAATGAGTCATTTGGTGGTTTATAACAGTCGTGTTTGAAAAGACGAGACGTTCCCTCCTCTCTGTCGTTGTCAGACTACGCTGCAAAAGCCATTTAGCAGCAGGCTCCTTATTCTTGAATTTGGAGCAGTTGTCCTGATATGAAGAGTAACTTCCTGCTGCTTGCTGTGATTGTTATTTATATTTAAACGTTTGCTTTTGGGAGGTTCCTGCTGGTCCGGAATTTGTTTCCGTTGGTTGTGATTTCCGCAGATGTTTTATTAGGGCTGAAGTACCGCGGAATCCGTGTTCCCTCATCTTGTTTATGTTGGTGTCATGCATTATGCTGCGAATGAACTGCTCATGGGGGAGAAATAAAGGGGGCTTGAATGTGCTGTCACTGAGTGGCCAAAAACAATCCCCTGGAAGGATTTCTTGTTTATTATTGCCGCATATTCTCGCCGAATTTACAGCTGTAGCAGTGTTTAATTGTGTCTTTGGTGACGACGGAGAAGCAGTATTCCGATGCAAACTGGGGGAAAAGGGAACAGTTTGAAGATTCCAGCAAACTGCAGAGAACATTTATGTTTTGTTCGATGGCCTCTGCACGTCTGTTGTTTCGTGTTTCTGCTTTCACATCCAGAAGAGATTTCCCACTCCATCATTTCACAGTTGCTGGTGGCTCCAGATCAGCAATGAAGCCCTGTGAGACAGTTTGAAAGTGAAGAGTGTGGACCTTATTGAAAGGGCATTTGGTAGAGAATGAACACGTCAGCGAGCTCATGGTTTTAAATGAAACTGCATAAAGGCTCGCCCTGCCACTCTATCTACTGGCAGCCAGTGTGAATTGTGCTGGAAAATCTATTTTGGAGAGCTGGGTCTTTCAATTCAGGGGGAAAAGACTGACTGATGTGGCGACATCAATCAAGCTATGGCGTTGTGGTGGCTTTGCAAGAGAAGGTCCAGAGTTCACGGTTTAAACCAGGCGATATTGAAAAAGAAGCTGCGTGGAGGAACGGCAGAGCCAGGGGCTGAGTGTTGTTGTTTTTTGCTACCTCTTCTGCAGACGTGTTGGAGAGGTATACCCCCTCTTCCTGTATTTGCTGGACTTCATTAATCTTCATGCCATCTTCTTTAACTAGTCATGTAGAACGGCTCAATAGAAGGCCGTATAATGGGGAAGGCCCAGTGCCAATTACTAGGTTAACATAGTGTTCAGCCCCGGTGCAACAAAGGAATGAGATGGAGGAGGAGAGCTGGCTCTCAGGGAGAGATGCACAGTGAACTGACAAGAAATGTAAAAGCTAAGTTCTTCTGGGGCTGTTTTATCTCTGTAGAAGAACTCAAAGGTGGCAATAAAAATAACGGGCAGGCAAAGATTTATGTGACAACCTGCTAGTGAATCACACCAGCGGCTCGTTTGCATTTGACAGCATGTTGCGTGGAAAATTTAAAAGAAAAAAGTGTTTTTAGATCAGCCAATGCATTTACTTTGATTGCACTTTTCTCAAAGGATTGTGGGAAAGACAAGTATAAATCAACAGAATCTACATAAAAAAATATGGAAAAAACATATTGACGAATTAGTGCCATCGCATAAGCTAATATTAGCTAATGTTTTCATCAGTTTTTGATATTACGAGTGACAAATAGGAGCCAAAATGCTGATATGTGGCATCTTTGTGGGAAAATCTATTGATATGAGTCAAATCTGCTTCAACAACATGGAAATCAATCAGCAGTTGAGACATTTGCTGGCCTGGGTCCAGTTGGTGGATACACCGATTGTTTGGTTCTGACTGGAACTGCCAGAAATCTTTATGAAAGCAGCTCGGCTACATAACAAAATCGACTTCCATTGACATTTTTAGAATTTCCTCACTTTGTGATGCACATGGAAAATGTCACTGTGGCCGGACACTCTTAGCGAGCGGCCTAATTTTCCAATTGTGGATGTTTCGTGTGAATAAAAAGGATTATTGGGCAGCGAGGCATTGTGCCCTCATTAAATGAACTCAGCTTCAACCATCTTAGATCACCAATGCTGGAATATTGTCGAAGGAGCAGTATGGACATGTGGCCAAAGCGGGTACTGCAATCACACTCTAGCGCCTGGTATCACCTCCCCCTCCACCCCTGAATAGAGGTTGCCAGTTAGGGCACCGGATCCATTAAGAACGCCTACTAGAACAAGCTACCGTGGCAAGTGATGGTCCGTGCCAACTGCCTACGTTAATCAGAGTTAGGTTAGCCAAATTTAGCTGTCCAGGAAAAAATTAGCAACATCAGCGTCCGTCCTCTAATTTTCTGCATCTTTCAACGACATCTCCATATACTGATCCTTGCTTTGGTTCTGACGTGGTCACGGGGAATTTGGGAATCACAAGGAGGCCTTTCAGGTTTGGTACTGTCATTGGAAATGACGTGGGCTAAGGCTCAGTGGTATCTGGCAACCTGGATGCAGAGACGCTCTGCGCCGCGTGATTGGCAGATCTTTGGAGGGTGGAGCTACAGATCAAAAAGCATCAACATTATTGGTGGGCGACACTTTAGGAACGAGAATATTCTGGCTATACTGTTGTCAGTAATATAAATATTGGAAATGACACATCAGGGCCAATTTGTGTTTACTTTAGGTACATTTCCTACGTATAGCTGCTCTTTTGAGAGCTTAACAAACCAACGTAGAGCAAACTACCACCACTGTCACTGAGGAAGCTGCACATATTGTTTTAAAATATGTGCAGCGGGGGAAAAACGTGCCCTGACATCCTTCCTTTTACAAAACATCTGTCTCACTAGTTCTCACTAATAATAAGTATCATTCTTGTCATCTTCAGCATGCGTTTACTGTGTTTTTAATCCTTCGTATATCTGGGGGGGAAGTTTGCTGTGCAAACTACTTGTCATGCCTGCTGTCAGAACAAGTACAGTGTTAAACTGTAGTTATTTAATTCCATGTGATTATAATGGGACCGGGTCCGTTTGGAAAGGGCCCGTGGGCTAAGGTTTTATTTAGGAGACCAAGATTAAACTTGAGTGAAATGGAAATGTCACACCATCACGGAGGATGCTGCAGGAGTTGTGAGAAGGATAATATTATTGTGATGCGAAGTGATAATTCCGCCCTGTCCACCCTCATTATCAAACGGCAGCAACGTGTATTTTTGGCTTGCAGCAGTGTGCGTGTGTGTTTGTGTGTGTTGGTGTGAGAAAGAGAGCGATAGAGAGAGGGGGAGAGAGTGTGTTGTGTTGCTTCTACATCTATATATCTTACTAGTCGGGGAGGACACGACGTGTCTAAATATAGGCTAGAAAATGGAGGGCGGGGCCTGATTGTATTTGCGTCCGGTTGTGTTTACATAACCTCAAGTATGTCAAAAATGCTGCAATACAGGCAGGGCAGCGACACAACAACACACAAATAACAACAGCAGCAGCGGAAGAGCAACAACACATCCAGAAGCAGCACAAGGGAAAGAAATGAGCAGATGATCTGGAGGGGCTCCACATTTCATGCAGACCTGAGATAAGGTGTATTTTTGTCTGGCGAGATAAGGGGAGGGAAAGCAAACATATTACAGGGCTCAAAATTCTATATCTATAGCTCCTTTTCATGACTCCAGTAATTCATTCATTCATGGCCTCGCTTGCCTCTGCCTCTTGGAACATCTGCCTCATACATACATCATCACACTGATAATCATCGCACACAGAATTGGTAATACGCCATGAATGGGCCAGCGCTGCGCTGAAGTAGCTAAGCTAAAATTGAAGTGGTTATAGGATGAAAGGGGACTTATCAGTGGCTTTATTGTGGCTGATTTTTATATTAAATGTAGTCGGGGTATGTGAATCGTCTCCACAACATCTTATTATTCTTATTATGACACATCAGTAATCAGAATAATGTTTTGAGAAGATACACATTCATCCATCAACAACTGTACAAGAATTCCAGTGTTAGAAAGGATTAGAGGAATTGTCTTAACCTTTTTATGCTTAGTCCGCTGTGCAAAACACAAACACTTCAAATTCATCCGAATTTTCTGTGCATATCCGTCTGAAATCGGCTGATATCACATTCTATTTGGATTCGACTGAGAGAAACCGTCCCTGGAATTTACCCGCATGGCCCGGCTAATCCCAGACGATGGCCTAACTGGGATCGTCTCCACATCGTCTCTGCGGCCAAATCGTACCGTCGGAAAGTGCATCAAATGAACAGATGGCAGTGACACGAATTAAAAGCATGGAACAATAGAAGAATATAAACCAGAAATGACACCCAAAGTGGCTGTTGATTTATGGCCGTGGCCAGTTTAGTACTGGGCTTCCATGTATATTAGTGCTACAAATCTGGGTCCATTTAGCAGGGAGATGCTCATACATACATCACCGACTCCTGCTCCAAGCCAAGGTCAGTCCTTATTGCATCAATCTTTTCAACAGAGGCTACTCCACACGGCAGCAGTTCCGTTACTGTCGCCGCCGTAATAGAATTTTTTTTTTTTCATTTTTAGCGCTTCATCTTCCTCTTATCACATGAGATATATATTCAACTTATCCTCTTCCCACATTCTCCAGATTCTTTTTATTTTATCTTTACAAGGTTCTCTAGGACCACATTTCCTTTCTCTCTCTGTGTGTGTGTGTGTGTGTGTGTGTGTGTTTGTGTGTGTGTGTGTGTTTGTGTGATAATGGGGTGATGCAAGATTTGAATCCACTGATTGAGTTTTAAAACTTTAGGGTAAATTGGACAGACAGATTGATGGTTGCATTGACTAAATTAAAAAGTCTCAAGTAATTAATTAATGAATAAAATATGAGGTTTTTTTTGTTGTTCACTAAAAATGGATGGCAAAAATAGTTTTAACCTTAATTTAATTGACTCGGATAATAAGAAAAATGACAATATTTGATCAATATTTGACCTGGATAATAACCAAGTGGTGAGATTTGGTGTCTCCTATATATTTGTGTACATTTAAATTTACTTTTTGCACTACTTAAGCCAGAAAAGTACTTTAAAGTATTTTAGTCAGAGATTCCTGCACTTTTACTCCCAACAGATTTGTGTGGGTGATACACTTTTACCTAAATCAATTGTATAAGATTATTTCTTTACACCGGTGCATAAAAACCTCCCCAGCGCTGATGTCCTTAATGGATGTGGCCAAAACACTCATAAAGGTTAAGAAGACTGTGAAGTGCTGGTCGTCAGCGTTCACGCTGACTCAGTTTTTCTTGTCCTGATTACTCACGCTACAGCCTCTTGTAGTACTTTAATAAATGAAGATATAATAAAATCAATCACTCTAAATTGCACCAAACCATTTGCTCTAGAGCGAGAGAGGGAGAGAGAGAGAGAGAGAGAGAGGATGATTTTTAATTGATAAACTTGACCTGCTTTTCCCTGATAACAAATTTCATTTGTTCTATAAAAATTATGCTCAAGTGACATTACTTGACGGGATCTTTATCACCTACAGAGTAAATAAGAGTAATTTATGCTGTTTAATTTTGAGTGTGCATTATAAATCACACTTCTCTCCTGCATTGCATTGATGAGGGGAGTGAGCGCGGGGGCCAGTTGATTGGGTTGTTAAGGTAGCGGCGCCACAGCGTCAGCAACAGCATCATCAAAGGCTTGTTCTCGCAGCGTGGGGCTCTGCAGCCGCGGAGATTGATGATGATAAACATACAGCCAAGTGGCGAGAGAGAGACTTTTAAATAAATGATAAAACATGCATCATTAAAACAGCAGTTTGATGCAGAAACAGATTACAGGTGTGCACATTGTCTCCCCTGCAAATGATGACGCTTAAGCTAATAATCAATCACAGTAAATCCATTTGGGGCTTCTAGCCACATTGCTTTTGTGGTCATAACAGCATGAAGACATGATGCAATACTGATAAGGACAATACTAAAAGCTCAAGATAAATTACGATGTGACAAATTGTAATGTAAATGCGCACAGACGGGATTGCATATGCTGATGGCGCTCTGCTGCCTGGCTGTGCAGGGAACCAGTCGCAGGGTGAATTCCCACATCTGGACTCCCCCCCCCCCCGTCAAAGACATGCTTTCCGACAAGGTCTGCAGTGATGAGGACATGACAGCCGCCAATCATCCCTTTATGAGCGGCACTTTCGGTGTACGTTTGACCCGTGAGGTCGCACGTGCCAACATCGTGGTCCACCTGTTGTCATTTTAGAAAAGCTCCTATTGTTATTTGAATTATTGTTAAAACTGCTGTCACCAGAAAGATGAAGCTCATGAGGGCTGAAGCTGAGGTGACGTCCACCTTAGCTACGTCCACTTTCCCAGAAAATCCAGAGAGTTTAACATTCAGTTGAGTAAAGGGGCCTCTAAAACCTAAACTATCTGCATGGAGCAGCACGTGAACAGAGCAGCATGGCGTTGTTTCCCCCTGAAAGTTCATCTCAGTATGAGCATAAACCCTAACAACCAGCATCTGCAATCAGCTAATGCGATGTTGTCGGTCCGGGTTGCTGAGCAGCATCATGTATTAGATGGGAAAAAAAAAAGAAAAAAAAGATTTAATACATTTCTTCCTCCTCTGGTCTCCTCCTGCAGAGCTTTATGAGTTCCTTCGATCTTGCTTTCAGAAGCCATTAGTGTTCTTCCTCTTGAGAGATAGAAGGCAATGCCTGGAGACACAGTGAGAGTCCTCTTGCTGCTCTAACCAGAAATGACACAATGTCAATAAGTATACTGATTATTCTGCCCATTTGTTTTGCACAATGCAGTTAATGAGGTTTATTATACAAAAGACATTGTGAAAACCTAATAAGCATTCTTTATCATTTGTTTTGATGAGAGTCAATAGAGGCTCATGATGGCTGACTGGAGGAACTGTTGTGGATGATTTCATCCGCGTGCAGCAAAGGCAACGCTTACCAACGGTGTAATGTAGCCGAGTCGGCCGGCGTTATGAAAATCACGATGTTTCATGTGATTTGCTGCTCTGCGTAATCCTCCTGTATCTTTTTAAAAAAAAGGTGGGTGGGGGGGCGTCTGTAGGTCCATTAAGGTGACGAGTAGTCGGACAATAGATGGTTCTGATTTAGCGTGTTTGTGCAATACACACATTCTGATAGTCAAAACAGTGGAAAATGATCATTTTCTAAATTTAGTTCAAGTCATAACATGTTAAAAGGGCCAACATTCCCTCATAAACACACGTGGTGATGGGAAACGTAAAGCATGTCAACAGAACTTGTTCTTTTCTTGTATAAGTTAGCATTTATTGAGAGAAAGCCACCGCCGAGCTTCAGCCGCTGTGATTAACGGCACCGGCATTAAAAGTGAGTTTTCCACACATTTTTTCCCATTTCAAGCGCGAGTTTCGGTTGTTTTTAAGAGCAGCGGCGGTGTGTGTTGTGAGACGGGAGATCACGCCGTCATCCTGAAGTGTTTGTGTTCTTACATTAGCTGTCCTCCCTTTCCACCATTTATCTTGACTGAACTGTCCTAACCTTTTCAAGCTTTCATTTATGACAGATCTCAGACACACCGGGCCAAAGCCTGTCTCAGAGCCAACTACAGTATCATACACACAACTGTCAGCGGAAAACGAGTCCCACTCAGCACTGACGGCCTGGATTGGCCTCCTTCTGCACAGCCACATAAATCTCAGCGGCAGACAGGTGGGAGGTGGTTCTGGCAGATGTAGCCACGAGGAGGGGAGGTAGTGATGTCTGTGACAGGTTCCTCTTCACAACCTCTGGCCTTGATAGCTGCACAAAGTGGAAGGGCTGTGAGACGCCGAGACAAAGACGAGTTGTGCAGCAAAGTTTGGCCTGAAGGAGCTCTAGGAGACGTGGGAGGGAGGAACGGGGGGGATGGGGGCACAGGGGGTTGGGGGAATTGGGGGAAATATATCAGTGTAAGCTGGTACGACGGCGTGGATGAAAACGACTTGATGCTTTTGCAAAGCTGACATTTTTGAAAAGTTAGACATTTTTAATTCATGAAAAAATCACGAACGCGATCTCCATGATGTCATCGTTTGGACTGCATTAACACTAGTTCAACCCGTAGACGACCAACATATTTGATAAATGAGCTGTCCTGGTTGCAGAACCCAGTCCAGGCATAAGTCCCCATCAGTCATGGAAACCGTTCAAACCTTGTTCTTCCCAACACATTTGTGTGACTGTTGATTCTCAGCTGAATTTGAGAAACATAACCTGATCTCCATGGTAAAGAAGGCAAAGCAGACCTCTTCCTGGGTTCTCTTTTCCTGTGGGGGGAGCTGCGAACGTTTCTAACAGTCATTTCTAACTGAGAGCCCCAAATGAGCAAATGTGAGGCGGACTAGATTGTCTGGACCGTCCAGCCTGTCATCTAATCAGAGAGTTTCCCAGTCTGCTCTTCTTACTCTGCCAGTCTCTCCCGCTGTTGTTGTTCCAAGAACGATGGATCAGCTCACACAGCTACAAACGTGTCCAGACTCCCCCCCACTGTATTGAGACTTGAAACCCGGTAAATATAACAAACATATAAAGTTCAAGCTTTTCATTCTGACCAGTAAATCCCAAAACTCTGCTGTAACTCTACAACCAGTGCTCCATTTTTAAAAGAACTCAAAGTATTTTTGAACATGGAAGTTATGCGGCGTAGTAATACCAGCAGAATTCCCACTGTTCTCCATCTGCCTTGTTGGGGGTCTCAGTCAAACGTTGACATTTGACCTTTGCCCAGATGGGTGTGAATGGGAATCCAGAAGCTCCACCTCCAGGAGGAAACTCTGTCCTCTAGAGCTTCTATCCATTCATACGCGCATCCTGTAATTGACTCGAGATCCTATAAACCAACATGAAATCAATAAATCAAATAATTGCTCTGCATGGTCGTGAACTGCAGCACGGCTCCGTGTCACTTGCGCTTAGAGTTCACAACACGCCGACTTGTCATGTCACATGTCACGAGCCTCCTGCTGTGGGCGAACAGTGAGTATGATGTAGGTTAGTGAGAGCGGAGCGCGCTTGGTTTATTTGGTTCTCGGAGTGATCTGACAGGCTGATTTCTGCTGGCTCTCCTTTACTGTCCAGCAGGAATCTGACAGTCCTGATTACGTTACAACGCGCCGCAATCAGGGTTGTTTCGGACACACGCGAGAGTGGGAGACGCGGAGAACGCCACCAAACTCTCCATTACACCAATGTTGGGCCGCACATGTTTGTGTATAACAGGCATGTCCAAAGTCCGGCCCGGGGGCCAATCACGGCCCGCGGTAAGATTTCATACGGCCCGCAACTTCAGTCTTACAATGTATTATTTATGGCCCGCTGGCACTAACAGAATAAATAAATCACTAAAATGTAATTCCTCCTTTCTTGTAGATCTTGTAAAAGACAAGAGCAAAATTTACTTGTTTTAAACTTGAATGATAACAGACAACTTTGCATTACATTTATCAAACTCATGGAAATTTAAGGTATTCCATACAGTTCAGTGTTCAATGTTATATGATATGAATTAAAGGCAGAATTGTGTTTTTAGAGTTGTTCACGTCTGCCTGAGTGGCTTATATTTGGTTACACTGCCATTTGAAAAATAAAAAGAATTGTGACAATAAAAATTGTTTTATAATAGTGTACATTTGCATGTAACTTTTCTGGTTAAAAAAACATCAGAAGGATCCACTGGCCCCCGGGCATCTTCACGTTATCAAATCTGGCCCTCTTTGCAAAAAGTTTGGACACCCCTGGTGTATAAGAACGACTGTTTCATGTCTCAAATAAAAAGCTCCACGTAGAGCAGGAGGTAGCAGGTCAGCACAGATGATGAGATATGGCGCCATCATTAAGGTGTAACAAACGTATAGACAGACACGCCTGAAGTTCCATCCCAAAAATATAGCATGTGTCAAAAAAATGTCCCGACTGCTGTTCAGCAGTAATGATCTAAGATCAGCTCGCTCGACACGCAGGAACCATAAAGTTTAACAGCCCATTTTCAACAGCTCAGGCTCATTTTCTCTGTGCAAACTTTATGCTACGTTGCAGCGGTGGCGTGTGGGAGGATGCGCGGGGGGCAGACGAGGGGGGTCCTGTTCATTCAGGATGGAGGCTGCGGGCCAGTCTGGGCTTCTGGTGCAGATGGACCGGCGTCTCCTCCCAGGGGGCAGCAGATGTTGTTCAGGATGCTGTTTTTCCTCGTGTAGCCCCAATATTCATTTTTGGCTAAATCAAAATGCCTGTTTTGTCACTTCCTGGGTCATATAAGCCTCTACAGATGTATGTTTCATTATAGGAATCAAACACATATAGAAAATGATCATTGCAATAAATAGAATTTGATAAAAATAAATAAAACTAACAATGGAAAAAATACTGGAGGGGATTTCTGACATTCATACTTGTCTATTTATATGCAGTCGTTTATATTCACATTTCTGGACTGTAAGCATGCAGCAGAATAAATATGCAGTCTTTCCTTTCAAAAGATGGCAACAGATTTAAAGCAGCAGAGAAATAAAACAGCATTTGCCTGCACTTCATTTATTCAAGATAAAATGTGGATATGAATCTACAGTAAAAGTACATTCCATCACTGCTCATTACATTCTAAACAGAGTCTATTTACAAGTGGCAACACCCTGAGCCCAAAGAGAGGAGATGAAAAGTGACCATGAGAGGATGGGAGTGGCCCCGGGGGGGTGAAGGGTGAGAAGGCGAGGCATGGATGTGCTGAAGCTCAGTGTCTGCTTTTGAGGAGGAGTAGAGCTGACAGAGGCCACCTCCAGAGACTCTTCACTCTCCATCAAAGCGCTGAGAAGAAGAGGCAGGGTCTGTCAGGGGTTCCCGGTTCCTGCAGAGCACCCACATGCTGCACCTCCCACCCTAAACACCTTCAGTCAGTCTTGCAAAAGCTTGCTGCACTGCCACGAGCCTCCAGACTCATTGGCAATGCATGACCAATCCCCGTCTCAAGCACCCAAACATCAGCAGAGTTTAGCACTTAGAACATGACAGACATGTCCTGGGGCTTCATTTCCACCCAGTCTGCAACACTGGAATTCTATGTTAGCCAGCGTGTGATCACATGTGAGTGGAGGGAGCGTCAGACAAAACACACTCAGCAGCTCCAGCCAGCAAACACTGTAATGTACACGCTAACATATATAGCCTACACTGTAGCGTACATGCTAACGTACAGTATATGGCCTACACTGTAGCGTACATGCTAACGTATATGGCCTACACTGTAACGTACACGCTAACGTATATGGCCTACACTGTAACGTACATGCTAACATATATGGCCTACACTGTAACGTACATGCTAACATATATGGCCTACACTGTAGTGTACATGCTAACGTATATGGCCTACACTGTAGCGTACACGCTAACGTATATGGCCTACACTGTAACGTACACGCTAACGTATATGGCCTACACTGTAGCGTACACGCTAACATATATGGTCTGGAGTGGCCTTCATGGCTGCTGCAGTTATGGCATGAAACACAGCAATGAGCCATCCATCCATCCATCCATCCATCCATCCATCCATCCATCCATCCATCCATCCATCCATCCATCCATCCATCCATCCATCCATCCATCCATCCATCCATCCATCCATCCATCCATCCTTTTATTTTGTCCCCCACATGGGCTCATTTTGGTTGATAAATCTGAAACATCCTTGTCTCAAACAGGAAAAGCTGCTGGAACTAGATGGCAGTGCACCATTTTCAAGGTTTCAGTTGGGTGTAATTTTCTTAATGACCATCATAACTTTTCCGAAGGGACTGACTATAAACTTACACTCTCAAAAGATCTGATAGATATTCTCTCTCTAGCCAAACTACTGGAATTCTGCATGGCCTCTCTGCAGGGGGAGAGATCATGGCCGTATCTGGACAACCAATTTGACTTGTCGCCCCAGCAAATAGATTTCCCCACCTGCCTCCCCCCCTTGGTCTTTTAAGCTATCAGTTCTAATTTTCCGAACTCTCTTTCTTCCGTCAAAATTGTGTTAGGGGGAGAAAAGAGGCAGAGACCACCGCTCTAACTTTTATCTGGTATACAAAATGCTGTTATCCTTGTGCCATGTCAAGAACTCTAGCTCTCTTTTTTCCAGGTGACAGGCACAGACAAGAGATAAGATTGGAAAAGAATCCCACTCCACTGAGTAAATAAATAATCAATACTCATCTAAATGTAAATGAGAAAGTAGCCCCCTTTGATAGGAGGGTTTTTATCAACCAACCAATTTTCTACCGGCACTGGGCCTCAACCAAATCACCATCATTCAGCCACCATGTAATGGATAAGAAAGGGAGGTGGCTGATGGTGGAGGGAGACTAAGACGGAGAAGAGAGGAAGGGTCGCCTGAGATCAGCCCATCTGCCCGCTGCTTCAAACACACATTACCTCTGCTCCACGTCGGCTGCCCCAGAACACATGGGGGAAAAAAAAGGAATCTTTCAAAATATACACCTGAAAAATGGGAAAATAATGAAAAACAGTGAAATCAGTTGACCTGTTTTTAACTCAGTGTTATTAAGGTGCTTTTGACTTGTATCTTACCTCCCTTTTGTTCATATTTGACCATATTTCATCTTTTATTTTTGCTATAGTTCTCTCTGGAAGTCCTCTCTGCTGCTTTCTATACATCACAACAACATTTACAATCACATACAGACAGAAAAACTGTGCCTAACCCACCACCTGTGTCAGGTAGTTAAAGGGAGCGGTTTAGTATGAAGACGTGTGAATGAGTAGCTTCGGGGTGACGCAAACAATTTCACTAAAAATCCTTCAGAGCTTCTGTAAAACTGTCTCGGTGTGACGTCAGTTATTTATTCCGGGTTTGGCTACGATCGGACATCCGTCCCAAAGACAGAGCAAATCCAGATTTACCAGCCTGGAAGGAATTTTATTTCAGTTTCATCGGTGTATAAATGGCCCCTTCGTTTAGCACATTTAAGTCACATCTGCCAAAGTCAAGTCACATTCCAGGAGACCCCCCCCCCCCTCCCAATCCCAAAACAAATTCAGGATGACAAGTCTGTGAGCTCTGTCATTATTCCTCCTGCTGCTTTATCACATTTCTGATACGTCTGCACTTTTGCAACATATTCTTTGATGTTGCATATATGAAAGATGAGATTATCATTTTATTGTCATCAGAACACACCGCTGCAACTCGGAATTGATCCAATAAAAGCCCTCAAATACCATTTTCCTCATCCTCATTGCATTAGGTTTTATTTCATAACTCATATATGTCAATAATGGAAACCATTATAAAGCAGTATGCTCAATAACAGAATTTTCCTGCTTGAAATGCATGCAGTATTGATTTCATGTTTTTCTGGGTCCATAAGGGCAAGTAGTGTGACAGAGGTTGTTTTACTATACTCAGTCAGCTACGAAGAAGCTACAAAACGGCACAAATGAAGCCCAAAAGTTCTATTTATACATTTTCATGTATAGAAGAGCAAATGTAAAGATCAGAAGCGTGGACGGATCAATGTCTGCGGGTGGGAGACGGCTGCGGGTGGGAATCCACTCTCCGGCCGTGCCGACTGTATTTGTTTTTCATTGTGCTGTATTGGAATGACAGAGCAAAGGATTTCACACAGTGCGTCTTCCATCTCGTTCCTGGGAACCCGAGCTAGCCTCTCGTGTCCCACGGGAAACAGACCCATCCAGCTAATATGCCATAAGCTGACAGGCCTCCTCTGAAATGTGTGTTAAAGAGCCGGGCTGGGAAACATAAAGGCATTCTTCGGAAGCTGATGCAATTTTCTTTAGAAACTAACACCTCTGTCTGTGTGTGTATGTATGTGTGTGTGTGTGTGTGCAGTGTTCACGGCTCTGTTTGTGCCGGACCAGCGTTCCCCACTCTTCCACACGGAGGTAACACAACCTTGTCCTGCCAATGTACGTTTTTACTTAACAAACAAACTACATAATGTTTCAACTGAAACTCCAGATGTCCTACAGAGAAGCACCTGCACCAACATTGAGACTAGAATACGGAGTTTTAAGTTTTCATTTCCTCTGACTCACTAAAAGCTGTGCAATTTAACAAATACATGCAATTGTCCCAAGTTTCCAATATATCTATATATCTATATATAGATATATGGATGGATGGATGGATGGATGGATGGATGGATGGATGGATGATGGATGGATGAGTGGATGGATGGATGATGGATGAGTGGATGATGGATGGATGGATGGATGGATGGATGGATGGATGATGGATGGATGGATGGATGGATTGATGGATGGATGGATGGATGAGTGGATGAATGGATGAATGGATGATGGATGGATGGATGGATGGATGGATGATGGATGGATGGATGGATGATGGATGGATTGATGGATGATGGATGATGGATGGATGGATGGATGAGTGGATGGATGGATGGATGGGTGGATGGATGGATGATGGATGGATGATGGATGGATGGATGGATGGATGGATGGATGGATGATGGATGGATGGATGAGTGGATGAATGGATGATGTATGGATGGATGGATGGACTGATGGATGATGGATGGATGGATGGATTGATGGATGGATGGATGATGGATGAATGGATGATGGGTGGATGGATGGATGGATGGATGATGGATGGGTGGATGATGGATGGGTGGATGGATGGATGGATGGATGGATGATGGATGGATGGATGATGGGTGGATGGATGGATGGATGGATGGATGATGGGTGGATGGATGGATGGATGGATGGATGGATGATGATGGATGGATGGATGATGGGTGGATGATGGATGAGTGGATGAATGGATGAATGGATGATGGATGGATGGATGGATGGATGGATGATGGATGGATGGATGGATGGGTGGATGGATGGATGGATTGATGGATGATGGATGATGGATGGATGGATGGATGAGTGGATGGATGGATGGATGGGTGGATGATGGATGGATGATGGATGGATGATGGATGGATGGATGGATGGATGATGGATGGATGGATGAGTGGATGAATGGATGATGTATGGATGGATGGATGGACTGATGGATGATGGATGGATGGATGGATGATGGATGAATGGATGATGGGTGGATGGATGGATGGATGGATGATGGATGGATGGATGGATGATGGATGGGTGGATGGATGGATGGATGATGGATGGATGGATGATGGGTGGATGGATGGATGGATGGATGATGGGTGGATGGATGGATGGATGGATGGATGGATGGATGATGATGGATGGATGGATGATGGGTGGATGGATGGATGGATGATGGATGGATGGATGGATGATGGATGGGTGGATGGATGGATGGATGGATGATGGATGGATGGATGATGGGTGGATGATGGATGGATGGATGGATGGATGATGGGTGGATGGATGGATGGATGGATGGATGATGATGGATGGATGGATGATGGATGGATGGATGAGTGGATGGATGATGGATGAGTGGATGGATGGATGATGGATGGATGGATGATGGATGATGGATTGATGGATGGATGGATGGATGGATGATGGATGGATGGATGGATGGATGAATGGATGATGGATGGATGGATAGATGGATGGATAAGTGGATGAATGGATGATGGATGGATGGATGGATGATGGATGGATGGATGGATGGATGAGTGGATGAATGGATGATGGATGGATGGATGGATGGATGATGGGTGGATGGATGGATGGATGGATGATGGATGGATGGATGGACGGATGGATGATGGATGGATGGATGATGGATGGATGGATGGATGATGGGTGGATGGATGGATGGATGATGGATGGATGGATGGATGGATGGATGGATGATGGATGGATGGATGGATGGATGGATGGATGGATGGATGGATGGATGGATGGATGGATGGATGGATGGATGATGGATGGATGATGGATGGATGATGGGTGGATGGATGATGGATGGATGGATGATGGATGGATGGATGGATGGATGGATGGATGATGGATGGATGGATCCTTTTTTTAAAGACAGGTCACAGCACTGCTTCCTTATAATCTGGCTGCCATTTTGTTCTTTGATGGTCTTAAAGAGTAAAATGGTGGCCTCTGAATTCTTTTTAGGAACATTTATCACATTACATAAAATACAGCTGCCTAACAGTTTCCATCAATTAATACCGCTTGTGCTGTTCAGTGTATTCAACAGGAAAGCCGGAATCTCTGAGTACAAGGAGCAGCGTTCCCATTTCAGGGAGCCATATTTCACCTGCACCATGTCCGATAAGAGAATGGGGGCCTGTTTAAAGCCCAGCATCAGAGCCCATAACACCTTTATAGCTGCTGTTGTCGACGCAGTCTTCAGCGCCCCCCCCCCCCACCACACACACACACGCACACACTCCTGCTCTCCCATTCAAGTGTCATCTGATCTGCTGAATTACTGACAAGGCCACAGTCATCACCGTATCGCTCTGCCGTTCCTCTCCAACAGAACCCATCAGCTGCTGCATTACCTTCACCTAAAACCTGGGAAATAACAGCGTTGGGGGGGCACGCTATATGAGGAGTCAGCTGAGTCAGCTGTTATATGAGAACATCCATCCATCCATCCATCTATCTATCTATCTATCTATCTATCTATCTATCTATCTATCTATCTATCTATCTATCTATCTATCTATCTATCTATCTATCTATCTATCTATCTATCTATCTATCTATCTATCTATCCATCCATCCATCCATCCATCCATCCATCCATCCATCCATCCATCCATCCATCCATCCATCCATCCATCCATCCATCCATCCATCCATCCATCCATCCATCCATCCATCTATCTATCTATCTATCTATCTATCTATCTATCTATCTATCTATCTATCTATCTATCCGCCCGGCCGCCCATCCATATCTATCTATCTATCTATCTATCTATCTATCTATCTATCTATCTATCTATCTATCTATCTATCTATCTATCTATCTATCTATCTATCTATCCGCCCGCCCGCCCATCCATATCTATCTATCTATCTATCTATCTATCTATCTATCTATCTATCTATCTATCTATCTATCTATCTATCTATCTATCTATCTATCTATCTATCTATCTATCTATCTATCTATCTATCTATCTATCTATCTAATTTGAATATCAGCTTTCAGCGCTCCCTTTAATTGAATCATACAATATTCCACACATGAAAAGGTTCCGTGGATAATAGAGGATCGTCTAGAGCGGCTGTCATTTTCCAGTTTGATCCCAATAAACGCCATTTTATTCACCGGGAGAAGACCCGTTTGGCCCAAGCCTTCAGGAGTATCTGCATCGAGAACCCAGAGAAATGACTAAAATTCTCTCTTTCTTCCTTGACATTGACCCGTGCAGGAATGTTGACCTCTGCGCGTCTGTTGCTCCTCTCCTGCCGGCTCCTCGGCTGATTTCCGATGCTCAGGTGAACATCCTGCTGGTGTGAATTGCAGACCTTGTGTTGAACATTGATGCACTGCCTCCATTACCACCCCGGCTCCTTCCGAGGAGTCGACGCCTATTGTTTATGACACTGACACATGCAGTAATGGGTATTTCACTTCTGCACCTATACTGAGCACGTGTTATAAGTGGAAAAACAGATAAATATGGTGTGTATCCACAACATCAGTAAATTTCTATGTCATCAACTGAGGCATTAGACTGATCACTAGCGAGCCGCGGTGCGGAGGCAGCATTGCTCATTCGGCAGGCTCCTAATAGAAATCACAGCATTGTCTTAAAAGAGCAAAAAAAATAATCCCATGGGGGAAGCGGTACCTTCTACAACCCCTCTGCCGCTTCCTTGTGTTTCCAGGACTTAAACGTTGAGGGAACATCTGAAAGGATTTAACTGGAACTTCTCTTCAAGAAAACCATCAGATATGTAAAAATGCATCTCGGGGGATTTGGCAGACTTCAAGACGTGCTGTGCCAGACATGGCTGCGCGTCCCTGCAGACCAGGGAACATGGCAGCTGTCACTAACAAGGAAAGTCACATGCCACTCTCCTCCTTCATGTTCAAATACAAACACAGACTCTGGTGTATTAGTGGCAGATATTTTCAATTATCTAATGTCAACCTTTATCTCCTCACATTTACAGCCAGATTGATGCCGCACTGCTTTTCATATTTGAAGCGGCGCTTCACAGGCGGGGGGGGGGGGGGGGATCACAACAGTTTTCATCCAACTTTCATGTAGGTGTTTGAGATTCCGCTGTAGCCCTGGAGAACACCGGCACAGAACTCTGCAAAGCTTTTTTTTTTTTTTAACAAAGCAGCTTTGTAAATACAAACAAGACTCGCGCTTGTCTCCCTATTGTTGCTTAAGAAACAGGCCAGTCGGTTCAAATGGGAAGTTAGGATTTCAGATATTTAACAGAATCAAACACTTTTTTTCTTTTTTGTAGCGCTCCAGCACGGCACTGTTTTACAATGTGCGCTTCGCTATCACTGTTAATAAACGTAGCTACACCCTCATGATGTCTACGTGAAACCAAATATCCCTGATGCAACGTAGTTGATTGATGTTTGTCTGAAGTGTTCGGCAATTGCTTCAGCTACTCTTAACGTATTTAAAAATTTAACTTTATGTTCAACACCCAGTTCATTTTCAAATATCGATAATTTACCTTGTATGTACGAAGTATGAAAAGGAAGTGTTTAGTATGAGGAAATAAAAATAGAGAGCCTGAGGCAAGTTTATATCTGGGAAAATTATACCTGTGCCCAGTGATTTACCACGTTATATTGTGTAATTATAATATGCTAACGTGGCGTTCTCGATGTTTGCTTTGACAGGGGGCTAAAAAGCACGAAACTCCACAGTAGATCTTCATTTTTTCAGGCCCTGTTTAGTACACGAGTGTGCAGCCACCCCAGGAGCAGAGAGGTTACCCCACATCTGGAAAAAATGAGTTTGACCCTCTCAGAGGGCACAGGAAGTTGCCCCTGAATGCTGTAAACAAAAGCAGCAGTGGTGAGCGGGAACCCAGAGCGCCATTCATCCCGGCTAATGACTTGTTCATTAAGAGTGATGATGGATAAAGACTTCTCATGCTGAGATGAAATCAAGATTTATATGCGTTGTTTCCTCACCCAACTTGTGGGAAGATCATCATCATTTAATTCTATCTCTGCGGCCGGTGATGGGCATCCAGAGAGCGGGCTATCAAACGGTGCAGTCAGCTGGCAAAATCCAAAACGTGCCACTGGCACATCTGGAGCTTGCCGTCGCAGCTGAGGGTAAGCAATGGCTGCTGGCGGGTGGCCAAATTATGGGCAGAGACGCTTCAGGACTCCACCACCTCCACCCTGGCTTCTCCTCGTTTAGATCATCATCATTATTTATTTGCTTATTTATAATTTTTTTCCATTATGTGTGCTGTGTTGCATGTCAACAGCACCCCCACCCACCCCCGTTTTCCTCTACATCAGCGTATTATCACACTATGCTAGACCCCCGATCTGCTTCCCTCCGGACGTTCTTATCTCAACCTAGAAATAGGCCCCAAGACACCTCATCAGTGTCCTTCACCCAGCTATCTTCCCCTCCCAACTTTTATTAAAACTTCAGCCTTTATCAGCTGCTGGGTAATTCAGGCATGACAAATTGGGCACCAGATGCCACCTTCATTTGAGACCGCTGTACATCTCTTGCTCCCCTATCAAGACAATTGGAGGTGGCGGGCTGCACCCTTGTTCGATATCCACCCTGAGAACCCCCAGTTGAGGATCCCTTCCATCTAAAACATGTGCACCACCACCTGTCTGTTGTCTTTTTTCTCACCTAAATGTGTTTTCAATGTTGAATTTTACCTTTTACCTATTTTACTGCAGCAGATGTAGATGAACATTATCAACAAAAGCTCACAGGGGGAACAGACTAAGCTAAAGGGTCAGTGTTGTGTCAAATTTAGCGGACAGGTCAAAGGTTACTGCTATTTCACCCCAACAAATAAAAGCTAAAACTTTCCCTGGGCCACACGCCAGCCCTGCTGTTGGCTCAGGATTTTAATCTATGCCTACCCAGGGCCTAATTTACAGGCCCAAATTAGAGTTTTAATCTTCAGTCGCTTGTCTTCCACTCACACCTTAAGGTAGTTTATTAGCTCCTCTCTGACGCTTTGCATATTTCAACGTGCACGGTGTGAAATCCGCGTCTCACTGATTTGTAGTGGTGTCTGTAATATGTGAAATCTCAGCGAATGAATGATACCGTGGATCATGGAGCACAGTGGCAGGAAAGAACAAAAAAAAAGTCTTTTATGATGAAGCGATAGAGCCTTTTTAAAAATCCTTAATTTGTGTTGTGATTTTTGTTCTGCCTTGTGAGTTAGGGAACATGAGCTGCTCATAAAAAAAAGGCCTTAATAAATAAAGGAACTATATTAATAGAGATGAAGATGAATTGTGTCTCTGGGCCTGAAATTAGCTTTGTATGGTGCTTTTGAATGCACTCAGCTTGATGACATGTACAAGAAGAGCACTGGACAGCTCATATTTACTGTCTCCTCCTCCCACACATTTCATTGTGGGCATGTTTGAAGATAAGACATAATTTATGGTGCGTTAAAAAGGAGGGAATGTGCAGCAGGGCTGTAAGCATCGTGAAACAAAAGCACAGCAGGATAAAGATAAAAACTCAGTTAATGCTATTAGTGCATTTATGGTTTAAAAAGGAATTAATCTTTAGCTGACTGTGGCAGATGTTTGATTATCAAAAGTATCGTGTTTGTTCTTCAGCTATATCATTTCAGTCCAATAAAATTTAAAAAATGAGCAACCAACCACTCAAAAGAATTCATTGAATCCATCCTATCAACAATCCCAATAAAAAGACAAAGACTGCAGTCCTCCATGGTCTTGCCGTTAGTTTTTCATTATTCATTTTGCTTGTTTTGTGCCAGGAGATCCTTGTTCATTTTCAGTCCAATAATCCACCTCTCCTTCCACATATGCTAATCTCGCCACTTCTGAAGTCAGTTAAGTTGACAGCAGTCTTCGCTTCGCACGTCTCCACGGGCTCAATGTTTAAGTAAAACTCCTGAGAAGCATCCATGGTGTCTGAGACTGTATTCATGGGATTGAGTTTGTACCTAGACCTGCACATCATCTGCTCCCTGGGGAATTTAGTCAGGGTCCTGTCTCCAAATAAGAATCCCTGATAGAGGGGCAGCAGGCATGAAGCATGAGATTGGAATCTGAAGGCATCACACTGAGCTGTTGTGATGTTTAGCGACAGATAACTCCACACACAGATCCTGAATTTGGCATCAGCTGAGACGCTCGTGCACACCAGGGCAGCCATGCATATGAGGGGAAGGAGCATTGTTGTTTCTTAAACATATAGTGTCTTAAATGAGTCACTAATCATAGCCTGCTCCTGTTAGTGTCCAGACAGGAACTATAGGAGAAAGAAAATTGCATCCGACCGCTCTCATTGTTCCGACTGGGTTCCATTTTAATCTCTTTCTAGCATGGAAGTTTGGTGCTTCGTGGCCAAGACAGCAGCACTGGCCAAGATCCCAGCTGTGTTTCAGGGTAAAACCTGCTTTAAGAGCTGCTGCAGGATGGTAATGTGTTGTGCAACCTGCCAGTCCACGAGCATCCCGAGGCCAATGGGAGTTACTAAAAAGCCGGCTTTTGTGTTTGGGTTCGAGCCAGACGCTAATCTAGCACATTAAAACATGGCCTAACTGGTGCTTATCATATGGGATATGTCTCCACCATTATTTGATCATTTGTTGCAAATATTTTCCTTTACATTTGCATTTTTTGTTGACGTTTCAAATTTACACGATTTACATTAACATGTTAACTAAATTAGCAGACATTAAAATAGCTACACATAAATGAGGAGAAAAAGAGACTGACTTTTCTTCACATTTACCATTGCAACGGAACAAAATACCTATTGTCCAGCTGAAGAACCTTTCATTCGGCTATTTGTTATGTCAAAGAAGTTTCCTGGCTAAACTGGACTTGGGTACAAATGCTCGTGATAAATAGGATCCATTAAGCTGGAATCTTACAAACCTTAAAGTGAAAACATTCCTAAAACAAGAGCATCATTAGGAAAATGAGCAAAGACCTGAACCTGGAGTGTTTCTGAGCAGAGATGAATGATGGCATCACACCTCAGTCCATTATAGACTCTATTTATACACAGGGACACAGAGGAGCAACACTAGTTAGAGGCTTCTCTCCAATTAGGTTATTACTGGTCTGGGAGCCTTTCTACTCAAGGAAATCCAGGATAGAAATTATGTCTTTAATCACGCATAAGGAAATCTGTCAAGCACTAGCTCACATTTCCGGCCATATATTTCAGCTCGCAGTCCCATTCCAGACTTCTGTGGGCTGAATTTGTATGATGGCCTTTATGTGACTAAAAGCTATTATTGCAGCCATCCAAATGACGTCTAGTTAACAAAAACATTGCCATCTTTAAAAGGTTTTAATGGCTTTGAAATGCTAAAAGCGATACCAGGTTTTAAGAGGTCAAAATATAGGATTTATGCAAAATATGATACTGCTGGGCGCAAATTCGGCTGCCGTGCCAGCCAGACCCGCCTGCTGTTATTGTAAATACGATAGCAGATACGCTGGGAACGTGTTTGGAGGAGGGATCGGGTTCTGCACGCTGTTTTGGAACGACAGCAGATACGCATTTGCATCCTGAAAAAGGGGCTGAACAATTACATTGTAATGACATTCATTCATTCTGCTTTTATACAGCGAGAGGTTACAGACAGGGAGTATGAGGCGCCTCTGCAGGTCCTTTTCTGCCCGTTCTAGGAGGCCGGAATGTGACTTCGGAGAGCAGAAGTGTTGCCAGTAAAACAAGTGTCTGTTGTGAATTATAGCCTGACCCAGCACGCTGGCTCCACGGCAGCACCCATGGAATTCCCATGCGCTTCCCCCTCTTCAACATGGGACACAGTGGCCTCACGCCAAGTCAAAGCGAGTGATAAAGGATGGCCTTCTGTTTTATTTCATTACATTTTTCTTTTGTTACTGAATATATAAATCCATTGTGGCACCATGCAATATGTATCACGGTGCTCCACCTGCGGACATTTCATAATGGCTGCCGTGTCCCTCCAGTCAGGGATGATAAGTGAACCCCCCGTGAATGTTAATGATAGTGATCATTTTGAGCCAGCTCGCCTTTCCATGGGTGGCAAGGTTCAAGAGACTAAAATGAAAACAAACAGGGAGCCACATAAATAAAAAAAAAGAGGCAGAAATGAGTAAACAGGGGTGTGAAGCATAGCTGGTGCAAGAAGAAAAAGAAGTCGTTTTAAAAGTACACGGCGCATTTGCGCAGACTTTTTGGAGTAGTGTTGCTCCTGCAATATTGCCTATGCAGTAATAGTAATACCCCAGACTTATTTCATTATTTATAAGGCTGGTAAACACTGGGGAGCAGGTGGGTTCAAACAGATGTGGCTGTTTACACGACCACAATAGTCTGGGCTTCATATCTGGTCATTGCTCATAAATAGCTTTGACAACATGCACACTTGCATGGCCAGACCGAGGCGTGACTTGGCTAACGACAACTGACAGTCCTGCTATCGCAACAAGCCTTTTTTTTTTTTAGATCAAGAAATGGGAGACAAACGAGAGATGGGCTGAACACTCTTTTGCAAGTACTAAAAAAAATCTAGAATCAAAAAGAGACACTGAATTGTGCAATGTATTCCACCCTTTTGATGTTTGTTATAACATAGTAATAGAATAAATACATGCAGCTGAATTTCAGTCACATTGGGGTTATATGATTTTAAACATTTTAACAAACAGCTACGGAAGCAAACCTGCAACAGGTTTTATTGCTTTTTGTATAATATGAGAATAATATCCAAAAATAGCATTAGCAAAAATCTGTCATTTTTTGCAATTTGCTGTAAAAACTCCATGACGTAACAAGCATCTTTGATCACAGCTGTATAAATACAACAACACACTCATGAGCGTAGCAGAGGAATCGTTTATTAGATTTCAAGAGCACGGTGATTAAGAAACTATCTTCCATTTGAAGAAAACAAATTCGAGCCTGACTAGAGTCCACATCGTCCAAGTTTACCCTGATCTGCCTGTCTTATAATTTATCTAACAATCGCACAATCCAGGATTTAGACAGAACCCTTAAGCTGTTCTTCACCCACGCTGCAACTGTCCCACTTTCCAGAAGATTGTTTTGACCAACACAATGAGTCTCTCTAGGCAACACACCCAGCTCAAGTACCCGAGAGGCAGGCGGAAAGCCCTTCCCCCCTCTCCACATATCACTGCTTCCTTCTTGTCGAACTTTGCCAAAGTCCATGGAACTTGCCAAATCTGGTCATGCCTGCTTAGCTGGCTGGACTGATGGTGCCAGAAAGGAAAATAAGACACAGATGCATACAAACTCTTGGTGGTGCCAGTGGAAAGACAGCTAATGGCTTCATCTCAACCCGCCCATGTAGTTGAGCCCAGGTGGGGATAATTAGAGATCTTTCTTTCTACTCAAAGTTCATTCTTTTCCAGCAGCAAGGGCCTCTTACCTCCATCTCAGCCTTGTTGAGAAACACCACCCATTCCATTTACCATTTATAGTCTGTGACAGCAGCAGATCCTCCCTGTTGTACTGGTTTGTGTTGACAACAAAGGGGGAAACTCTGAGTTCTTTCCAAACGGACATCTCACCGGAAAAAGCAGCAACAACGAGAAAAAGATTTTAGCTTTAGAAAAAGGAATCCAGTTCAAAGTTTCTCCAGATCGCTCCCTCATTTAAGAATTTCTGTTACTCAACTCCAGATGTTTGTGTGAATTCAGGAGTGCGACCTCTGTCCTGTCTCAGGGGAGCCCTTATGGAAATAATCCCCCGTGAGGCAATTCCCACAGCAAAATGAAGCGCTATTATATATCGGCTATGTGCACTTCAAACGACTCCAAAAGCCCCTTTCCCTCCGTTAGCCTGAGTGACAGCAGAGAGACATGTGTCTTGAGATGAGAGGAGGTGAGTCTCATTACGCTGTATTTGGTTGACACTGAGTGATTCAAGTGTTCCCGGACAATTCAGACACACTGATATAAAACACATTAAATGTCTTTCACGGCACTTTACCTGACACTGTTCATCTACGCTCATCTGTTATCCCTGACGAGCCAGGTTTTGGTTGCTGCTTCGTGTCAGGACTGCGGTGAGCAGTGAGTAAAATGGAGCCGTAATGAAATACACACTCGCCCCAACAGAAAGGCTTTTTAAAAAGTGGGTTTTCTGATCCGTCTTTGGTTTTCACACATGATGATACTTTGCTGCTCAATGAGAAAGGCAATTTAGTTCAGTGACCAGTGGGGGTGTATTGATGTCAACTTTCAAAGACCATGTGGAGATGACGTGAAGCACATACTGACATCCGACAGGGTAAACCTTTCAAAAATAAAACACCCCCCCCTCTCTCTCTCTCTATATATATTTGACACTGTGTGCAGTTACACAACATGGATATGACGCCCATTTCTCTTGTCATAAACACAGGGCGACGTAGGAAAGGTAACTACGGAAGAGACAGGATGAAGCCAAAATCTCACCGCTTTGCCACCTTCCATCAGATTTCAGCAAAACCCCACTGAAGCTTATTGACTAGTTTACATTGTGCGGAAGTCTCCAAATAATATGTAACATTAATTAACCCTGTTCTTGTCCTTTTAATACCTGTCAAAGCACGTTTATCCTTCAATCAGCATGCCGTAACAATCGTTCATATAGCGAAGACCCAGCTTCGGATGGGGTTACGTCGGGGTTGATTGTCTTGCTCAAGGACACTTCGACACGTAGTACGCAGGGGTCGGTGATCCAGCCGACGACCATCCTACCACCGGAGCCACAGCCGCGCCCAAATATGTCGCTTACACTTAAAGTGATGGTTTGTCACTTTGTCAGCATTATCAAAAACTAACAAACTGAAGTCAACACCCGGAACCGACACTTGAAAGTCTGCAGTCAGTAGTTGTTAGCTTACATCTCTTCTTTGACACTGAGGCGCTGATCCTCATTCCCGCTGCAAAGACATTGAGATGGGAGTGAAGCGAGAGATAGTGATAGTGGTGGAAGCGGTGATAGGGCAGGTGAGAGGAGAGGATGCCAAGTCCAGTGGTCAGCAGGTACCAGGAGAGAGGGCGGCTGTCACATCCTGCTGACTTAGCCAAGACAGATGAGACAATCAGCGGCCCAAGGCCGACAGTTCTGCAGCTCGTACAAGAATGCAGCTTTTCACAACATCTCAAAGCTGATCTCACCTTTCACGTTTGGCCGACGTGAAGGTGGAGACACCTTTTCTGTAATTGTTAAATTTCAAAACATACACGTGATGCTGTCTGATGGAAAGGCTGGAGCCAATTATGAAACCAATGACAACCCCGAATTATAGTTAACACCATTCTACTGTATATATGATACTGTACACCATAATGATTAATGTAGGCAGTCTTTTAGGAAGCATAAGACTGTCCCAATAACACCATCCAGTCAGGTTATTGGTAACTGTAATAATATTAATAGCACGATGACCGTTAAATTACCTATTTTTGCCTCTTTCTCTGCAGAAATCCCCATAAAAAACCACCAAATAATTCATAGTTCACCATTAAAGGACCATTGATATTTATTCACTCTGCAACGCCTTTAGATGACGTATGAGCTAATGAACTATCAGTTAGCTTTAGACGAACAATTGTAAGCTTATTTTAGGATAAAAATCACCCTTACATGGATATTGTTGTGATGTGTGGTGGGGATATTAAATGAATATAAAGTTTGTAAAAGGTAAGAACTATGACCTTTACAAATGTAAATGTTGGACATAAAATCTTACCTTATACCTGCCATTCATTCTAAAGAAGGAACTAAAGGAACGTTTTGCTGTGTGCTCATGTCTCCTGAAGACCATGCTGGACCTCAGGCCAACTTCCAGTCTCTTTCCTAATTGCATTGATTTTTAGCACAGTGAATCTGGCTGTGTCACAGTCTGCACTCCCCATGCAAGATGTACTGCTCCAAGACAGGCGGCATGTCTGCTCGCAAATCTGTTGGCTTAAAAATTCAACGGTAATGGTGTGATTAATGACTCCATTAATTAATAGCTAAATGCATAGTAATTGTTTAATTGGTCGCCTGATCTATATGGGAGCATTTATAAATTAAATGAGTTGATCTACAAAGTTTATTGATTAAATGTGGCAGTGAATTATGTACCTGATTTGCAATTTTACCAATTAAATTCACAAAATGTGGTTTCCCATCTTGTGTGATCTATACCAGGCCTGACATCGCTGTACGTATTTATAATATCTGACAGCTGATAATGACACATTCATATTAATGAAAACTGTAAATAATTCCACATTGTTTCACAGAAAGCTCTCCAAGAGCATTTTCCACTGCATTACATCTTTTTTTGGCAAATTAAAGTAAAGGTGAAGTGTCTCTGAAGAACATTTGGGGTGTTTTTTGTTGAGCTACAGGATGAATTACTTTGAGAATAGGAAGATTTGTCTGCAGTAAAAGGAAAAGAGGCATAAACAGAAAGATGTTAGATGTTTTATAAGGTGGCGCCACATAATCTGGAAGTGCTGAAATACAAATGTATTGTGTCCAGTCCCCTGGGGACTGGATGGCATAAAGGGATGAAGGGAACTGTAACATTATGGTTGGGAACCAACACATTGTGCCCTTTAGGCATGACAGAGGAGGGCTTGGGTCCTGTAGATCAACTACATCATTATTAAAAAGACATCAGCTCTGATTTCAAGCAGTGCACCGACGATTGTCAAAGCCTCCGTTAGCGGTTGTTACGTTACGTAACATTCAAAAACATTTATTCAGGTTTATAATAAAAAAAGATTGAAAGACAATATGATTTAAGTCTTGACCACAGTCAACATAGTCTACAGTGCTTTTCAAAGTAGGAAAAAAATGAATTGTTGCTCTTTTTTTGTATGGATAAATGCGCTCTTGATTCACTTTTAGCTTCTATGTATCACCACGACTGCTCGATCAAACATTCCGCTAATGTGCCCGGGTGTCTGTCGAAGATTTACATGTACACAGCAGGTTATAAATAAATTGCTCAGTCAATCTGGAGAGGAAGACTCAGCACTACATTGGCAGTAAGGTTAATTTACTGTTTCAAGGTAAAGGAAAACCTTGGAAAATAGGTGCTGTTTGTGGCGGCTCCAGCTCCAAATAAGAGATTTACGACTGCGGAATGTTTGGACTTGCTGGCAGGCTTTGGCAAAGTTAGAGCTGAAGCAGCAAACCAGGCTTCGAGTTCCATTTCTCTGCTTTGTTAAACTGATGAGGCGGCACAGATGTTCCCACAGAAAGGCAACATCACAATGATGTCTGCCTAATGCAAAAATATGAAACAACTCACTTCCCTGTTTCTTTAGAAGGGAACAAAATCAATTAGTTAAACACAAACCTTCTATCAGGATCAGCATCATCAGATGCGGATCGGCGGAAGGATATCCTGTCGTGTTTCAGTGTTTCTCCTCAGAGATCTTGTGTGCTGACGACACCTTAGTCTGATTTACTGCACAAATTCCTTTTTCCCCTTTAAAAATGCAGCTAAGCGACAAACTGGGGGTGAGAATCCCCCACAAAATGACCAATAAGTCACTTTAAAAAAAAAAAAGCACCTAAATATCCTTTGTCACCTTTCTTCCTTGTTGGACATCACATTTTTATAGTGCGATGTTATCCCAAAAACATTTAACCACACTCTCACACAACAAGTCCTCAACTGAAAAAGTAACAGAAACATAAAATAGATCTAAATAACATTAATAAAAGCAGACTTAACTCATGTGTGTTGCAAAGACATCTGTGGCATCCTAAAGTGAGCATAGGAGGGACTGGCTGGTCCTGAATGCAAATTTTTTCTTTTAGTTGTATCATTGTTGTAACATTTATTTGTTTATTTAATGGGAGTGCTTGAAGTGCCCCCCCCCCCCTCCGACAAAGGGGGCCCCAGGCAACCGCTGCCTATGCCAAGAGCCGGCCCTGACCTTCATCAGCCCAGCTCTTTATCTCCTGTGCTCACTGAATTTGACTCCTTCTGATTTACATGTTTAAAAAAGGCTCAAATTCTCAATTTGTGGTTTTTGTTTTTCCTCTTGGCCCATATTTCCCTCGCAGGGTCGGTGGTGGTGGTGGTGGTTGCTGGAGCCTATCCCAGCTGCAGACGGGTGAAGGCAGGGACGAGTGCCAACTCATCGCAGGGCCCTGTCTGAGCGTTTGGGGGTTTTGCTACCTTGCTCAAGGGTACCTCGGCAGTGCTCTGAAGGTGTCCTGGCAGCTCTACTGCCACAAGCACAAAGTTGCAAACATTTATCATATTCATTTATTATTCTTCTGCATTAGAATACTCCACCAATCTCTCAAGGAAGGAAGGTGTGTCTCTCTGTCTGTAGACAAAGAGGAAAGACCAGAGTCTGGGACTGAGACTAGAGACAATATGAATGTTGGGACAATTTCATGTGTTCAGGAGGAAAGGCAACAAGACTAGAAGCTGAGGATAAGGATTCAGGCTGCTCTACCATGGGAAAGTAAATAGAGCAGGATTTATATGGAGGGGGACTTGCTGAGTCAAGAAGGAGACTTGGTCGTGGACTAGAGTATTCAGGGAAAGAGATCACCTCAGGAGAATTGGATTTATACAGGTGGGTGAGGCGGAGTGAGGGATGTAAGGATGTGCAGCAGATGAGGATTGATTCAGGATAGATAGAAATGTAGTCTCATAAAAGAATGGAAACAATACCTTGAAGGGCAGATGAATGAGAATAAGAAAAATCTGAGAGAACAAAGCAGGAAATAATCATTGTGACCCAGGAAGACATTTAGTTTGGTGAAGTTAAAAGGTCATTTAGAGAAGGAGATGGTCCTGGTGACATACCTGCGGAGGTACGGAGATCTCTCGGAGAGGTGGCTGTGGAACTGATGACACCCAAGGTGACACGCGTCGTTGTGGCTACTGGAGAGGAATAAAGGAGATGATTGAGCCAATACAGCGAAGTCATCTGAAAGATTACTGAAGGCCAGTCTGAATAGAGAAGTGAACCTCTGTGAGCAGCAGCACGGTTTCATGCCAAGGAAGAGTTCTACAGATTCACTATTTGCTCTGAGGTTGTCGAAGGAGAAGTACAGACAAGGTTGTAGATCCAGAAAAGCATAAAACAGGGTGCCAGGGAGACAGGAACTGTGGTACTATATGGGGACGTCTGAAGGGGTAAAGAAGTAGCTTTAGTGGTTACTGTGGTGACGGTGGTGAGATCAACAATGCTCTTTGGAGGCAGAGGGAAAGTGAAATGTTTTGGAGATAAACCCAGTGTGGATGGTTTTCACACTAACCGAGTGGGGCTAGTGAAGATCTAGAAGGGTGCTGAGGTTGGACGAGCCAGCCTGGAGGACTACGGTGAGAGAGGACATGAAGTTAGGTGGTGTGAGAAGAGGATGCAGAGGAGACGGTGGAAAGTGAAAGTTGGTTGTCTGTGGTGACCCCTGAAGGCACCATTAGAAGGACATAGCTATTCTCCATCTGCTCTTCTGCCACTGTGCCTACATACATGGACCACTGGTAACCTAAGAGGTTGCAGGTGCAAAACCTTGATTGTGTTAGGAGACGAAAATTTGAAGAAATGTAGATGATCAAATGTCCCTAACGGCTCATCATTAAATCCAACCTTGCGATTAACTTAAAAGCAACAGTGGCCATAAAAAAAAAAAAAAATCACTAACAGTGGACGTGAAAAATATTTCTTGCTCGTCAAAAGATGAATGCACTTTTGGTAATGCTGGTTGTTGTTGGTTCTAAGGGTTCCTGGATGGATTGTGCTGTTTTTTTTTTTTTGCCTTTTTAGATTTTGCAGTTTCTCTGAGGTGATGAATGGCAATGAGCACAGCGCCAGTAGCAACGTCTCCACAAGTAGCTTATTCTTTGCTGCCAAGCATGATTCATGACAGTAAAAAGAGGGGGAATCTCTGATTCGCCATTTGCCCTCCTGCACTTTCAAGCGGCATCCAAGAGCAGTTTGGAGGAATTGGATTGACGCAGCAACTCGAACATCTGGTGAGGGGACGGCAACTACTATTAAAGATGTAGAAAACTGAAAATGGGAACATGGCAGATAATGAGGATATGCACGCACGCACAAAATGAGTTTTGCGACGCCCCAAACCCCCCCGACAGGATGGATTAATGGACTTTTATCAGGCTACCCAAACACGGTGTTGGAGACTCCACAGCTGGTTTAGAATGTCACTTCTCAGGGGAATCCTGATGGACTTAGAGTGGACTTCAAAAGGCTCCATCTCACTTGCGAGGATGTTTGCGGTCTTGCCTCATTCCATCCCAATCAACTAATAGTTCCTTATAAACCGACTAGAGTGCCGTTCTCTCAAAACGCAGGCTTTCTTGTAATTGCCAGAGTTTCCAGAAGTAGTCCAGGGAACCTTCAGCGACCACGGACCTGCTCTTGGCCTGTGTCCATCTCCTATGTTCCTATGGTTCCTATGATGCATAGACTAGCTTCCCTCTTTCTCTGCTTCCCCTTCCCATAGTTCTCTCTACATTTATGTGGGATAAATATTACTGCTGGAGCCTGTCTTGGTTTCTCTAGTCCTGCAGGGTCTAGGCAAGGTCTGGATCTGTGTCGTGGAGAGAAGGTCCAGTTTGAATGAGGACATCAGCGGTATCTTCCATAGGCAGTTAAAGACATGTAACATATCGTCTCATTCTATATTTCAAAACATTCCTGATGATGATGTCTCGTCTATTACACGTCTGTCCATCCCAGGGAGAAGGATCCCTCACTGGTAGCTGTCCCTCAGGTCACTTCTTTTTCCCTAGAAGGGATTTTTTTTTGGGTGACTTTTTCCCGATCCAGTCTAAGGCAAGGCTGCCACAACTGTTCAGGTGGTGAAGCCCTCGGAGGGGAATGATGTTTGGCTTCAATTTGATTTCAAAGTGTCAGAAAGAAGCAGGAAGAAGGAGGTTTTTTAAGTAAATCTACCATAGATTACAGACTATATTTAACATAAAGGATTCCTTAATGGCTCAAAATTATATGCAGAGCGAGTGAAATTATAGTTCTAAGCACTATTTTGCTGGTTGAACCACTGAAAACAGACTTAATTGTTCTTTATCAGTATTTAGTCTTGCGTTTTTCATTGTTTCTGGACAATGTTTTTGATGTTCTTTTGTATAATAACACAGAATTTTAAAAGGTTTTTCCTTGGAGATTTCTTTATTCTTCTCAGGAAGCTTTACCAGACATATTTTGTTTCAGCTGGCGCCCCTGAAGTGCTACTGATTACACTTCAGTGTCACTTTTCAAGTTCAAACTTGTGTAGAGGTCTTTCTAAATAATACCCAGACAAACGCAGTTCAAATATTCAGAGATGATTTTAACACCATAATGAGAATTAATTAGACATTGGCAAATTCCATTAATTTCAGCCGAACGCTTTGTCCTATTTAGAGTTAATAGAAAGTTTTTGATGATACTGATTGGATAGGGGATTCTCCCCTCCATTACCGCATGATGGATAACTGAGAAAGGTTAGTAGCAACTCATTAACACTTTCCTAAAGTATGAAATGCACCCCCACACGCACACGTTTCATTTTTCCTCTTCATAAATTAAATAAAATAATATTGAGAGGATGAAAGCCTTAATTAACTACAAGGATGGGGTTAGAGTGTTCTCTGGTGCCGCTGTTTGAAAGTCTTGCTGTCATTGAGGATCAGGTGGATGGATGGGCTGCCCCAGCTTTCCAATCACTTGCTTTTCATCACATTTCCTCATCTCTGGATTTCCTGTTTCATATATACTCAGCTTCAATAAGCAGGTCGTCATTTCAGATCATCCGGGAAGGGAGCGATCCACACCAACGCCCTGGACAATAGATGGAAAAATAATTCCATAGGTAAGAGGGGAGAAAATATTTCAGGGCTTTGAGTAGTTTGAATGAATAAACTATTTAATCTCCTTCAGATAAATATACCGTGAGGCTTTATCATAGTCTATTTGGAATGCTACTAAGATCATTTTTTCCCACCTGTCTCACGGCAGGTTAAAAACTACAACAGGGAGACAGATGTAACAGAGTGTACTGATAAAAATAGAGGTCATAAGGTATTCTTCATTTTGCTGAGTGCCACAGAATTGGAACCACTTGGGATTCTGGTATATAGGACACCCGCTGCTAAAACACCACCATGTAGCACCATGATTACGACTTGATCCTTCCTCGGCTGAAAGCTCATGCCGGTGGAAATCAAGCACCCCGAGGCTTACAGCATGCAGCCCAAGGCCTAAAAGGTAATAGCATGAAATATAGATAGGGAGGTGACAGATGCTTACAGAGCGTCGCGAGATGGCATCGAGACAACTCAGTGGCTCCCCCCAATGGAAGCAAGCCTGCTCATTACAATAGTGAAGAGGTGGAGGGATAAAGGGGAGCCCTGGCTTTGTTTGGAGGAAGGTCATGAAGGTCCCTCTTTGACTCAACTTCCAGTGGTATTCTATTGCTCTCTTCAGCCGTCTGTGAATCAGGACAGTCTGCTCATTAGTGACGCTGCCACATGCCCACCATCCAGGCTGGGGCCACATTGGCAGACCAACAGCTTCTGTCCTCAGGCCCACTGATGTGGAGCCTTCAGACAGGGAGGATGAAGGAACATTTGCCATGCACGGACACCACCACACTCATTCCTCACTCAAGTCAGCGCATATCGACCTCTTCCTATGAGAAACACAACAGGTGCACATACGTGACGTGCACGTAGCCGGGGTTATGTCTGACATTTGCCTGAACATTTGGTGATATTATTCAATGCTAATCCTGGGCTGCACCTGCTCAGCATGAGGAAGCGGGCATTGCCTCTTTCGTCGTTAACGTGAAAAAGTTTAATTGTTTTAAAGCATTTTTGTGTGTCGGCTGAATTTGTTGTTAAATTCAGCGCAAAAGTCAAAAATGGAACCAGTTTTGAGGGGGAATTCTTGTGACACTTGCTTATGTTGCATCTATAAAAGAAATGGTTGAAAGTACAGAACTGCAATGGCACATTCATTCATTGATTCATTCATTCATTCACTCATTCATTCATCAACTCCATGAGAAAGAGAATTGGCTGATTTTGGCATACAATGCATTACACATGTTTATTTCAATGTTTTTGATCGATTCCCCCCTGATTTAACTCTAATTTAAAGGTATGAAAGAGCGCCTGCATCTCAGCCTGTCTTTACATTACCACAGTAAAAAGGGGATGATTTTTGCTATACGATATTCATGTTGTGATTATTAATTTGCAGAGGAGGAGATGCTTTCGGCTCTGTGCGGCGTGTTTGAGATGAGCAATGAGCACAGAAACGGCTGGCCTCTGCTCCGTGACCTGTAGATAATTGATAAATCAATTTTCTTGACTAGAACACCAAATAATGAAGCTACGCAATTCTTATCAATTACATTTTCATTTTAATTGTTGACTTCACTTAGCACAAAGCAACACAGCGAAACACCGCGCCATTTTTTCAATTAAAAGGTCCAGATGTTTGTGGAAGCTTCAGTACACACAGGCAGTTGTGAGGAATACTTTATCTGCATTGTAATAATCACTCGAACATCAGCTCTAGGCTGCATTTACATACTCATGTTTTATTCCAGCCCTCTTTCTAATGCACCGCTTAATTATACTGCGCGCAGACAATGTCAGACCCCCGTAGCCCCAAATTTATTATTGCACTGTGTGTAGCAACAATCATCAAACCCAATGTCCCTCATCACTGCCCTCACACTGTGAAATACAGATCAGAAACTCATTCTTCACATTTTATTTCCTTTAGATACAATCAATATTCAGTTATTTATTAGGGCGCCGTCGACGTTAGCATTAAATAAGCAAACATTTAGCAGGATAATTTGTCTTCTGCCCGTTTAAAATGCAAGAAAAAGACCGTGGCTTGAGAAAGATGCATTGAGGGGCCCGGCAGAAATCTGCTACTATTGTGCTAATAGAGTCGGGATGTCACATTTACTCGGCGCGGTTACATGGCAACGCTGGAGCGGCTGTAGAAACACAGGCAGCAGAGAGGAGTCTGCTGTGGAGCGGGTGAAAAACAGCTTTCCATATTTTGGAATAAAATAGACGTCCTACATAAAACGCAGACAATAAAAAGGCAACGTCTCCATTCAGCTAAGGTCGCATGTGTTGTGTTACAGCGAAGAGCCTCGCCTTCAGCCCCTGACCAATCCCTCTGAGGACAGCCAAGCATGGAAGACATATTCTTATTTAGATGAGGGTGCTGCGAGGGGCACAGAATGGGATAACAGAGGAAGAAGAATCCCATGTACTGTGGCACTGCATTGAGAGTGACTCCAACACCATCCCCTTTACAGAAGGCAATCAAATCTGGCAGTCATGTGTAAAGATACTTATCTGCCTGGAGAGGATTTCAGTACCGCGTTTCTGTAAAAAATGGAAATGAATGCTGACAGCAGCATGTCAGTGTTTTATATTCTGAACATCTGATCTCAATAGAGAAACTTCCCGGAGAAAAAGGGAAGGAAAGAAGGGAGAAAAAGATCTTTCCTTTTGGTGATCAGTTGTGAATGTAATTTCACAGAGGAGGGACAGATTTCTCATCTTCCCGGTTTGATTGCCTCCTGTTTTTGGTGGCACTTAATCTGTGGCCCTTTGCTCACAGTTAATTTGAAATGTATTTTTCAATTAAGCTTTTGGGATGAGGTTGACGCCGACGTGTGATTTTTTCACTCTGTTTTCCTGACATCTCTGCAAATTTAGAGCCAAAACTAACTCGGGTGTCACCTTCTGGGGACGTGGTAAAATACGAGCTGACTCCGTTGCCGAGGACCAAGCCGCTCTTTACAAGCTCCGAATGTGGAATTATCACCCAACCGGTGGAATGACTTCACAATTCCAGCAAGCGGCGTTAATCAGTTTGTCCCAGCAGAGCTGTAGTTCATTGTCATTGCTAATGGAGCCTCCTCTGCAGGTTGTTGCTCTTCACTAAATTAGTGTGAAGCCTTATCCCAAAAACATTGACTAATACAGCAGTTAATCTTGGAAACTCTCAACTCCGGTGAAAAATCTCATCGGGAATGATGCTGATGCATCGAGGCGTCAGCCCGCAATGCATTCATCACCTTCCCGACATAATTAATCTTGATAGACTGAAACCGAATTACACCTGAGTTCACAGCTATTGCTCACCATAACTACTGGATAAATATATATTGGTGATATATGTGAATTTGGCTGCGGTTTTTTAAATAAATGGAAAACTGAAACGGTCGCCAGAACTCCCAAAACCTCATTTCATGTCGGAAACCCTTGAATGTGATGATGTCATCACGCAGCTGTTGAAAAACCATCCAATTTTAGGAATATAAAGTCACAAAAAACCCATTTCGACCTGATTAGAACTGCTCTTTCTTGTCCCAACAGAAACATCCATATATTGGAAAACGCTCCCCGAATATTTTCGGAACGTTTTGCTTCCTCGATGTGACGAGCCCTAACGACGGAACGCCCCCATCGTTGCACCTGTACCTCACAACTGTGTTCCTCCTGCATCGCCATGACGATCAGCTCTGAGCCGCCGCAATGAAGCGGAACCAAGCGGATTCCAGGAGTCAAGCAGGTCGATTTCAGCGGCAGGAAGTATAGATTGATGCATATATGTATCACAAACAGTAGGAGGGAAAACAGCAAAACACCATAAGAGATATCGATCAAACATTGCGCAACAGAGGTGATTTTTGGGAACTCTAAGTTCTCCTGGTTTTACTCAGGTTTCATCTTATTTAAAGAGTGCAACAAGGTCTTGATGGCACCTAAAAGCGGCGTCTTTCTACCCTGCCAGCCACAAAAAGAGATGCTCACGTTATTTATCTTCCAAATGAAGTCATTTTTCACAACTAATTAAAACGGGTAGAGACGAGGAGGAACGCGGAGGCAGGGAAGTGTTTCTTTAGGAAGCCCACGATCATTCATTCGGCCACGTGTGTTTGGCTTCCGCTTAAAGAAAAGCGAATTGATGCAGGAACACAAAGCGCGCCGCCGCCACTGATAGCGGATGCCAGTCGTTTGATTGACAGGCCTTAAAAACCATCAGGAGCGTTGCCAACCTTTTTTAAATAGATCACCCCGTCGTTCCTTTAATATGACTTCATTTATTAGGCGCGCAGAGAAATAAAAACAACAAACCACAAAAACCAACAGGAATATTTTCAGATGATGGCTTTTACGGCTTTGTGTCGCTGATTAATTGAATGAAAAGATGGTGTTTCACAAATCATCCCTTTAATTAGTCTGCGAGCGTCAGAAAGACGACGCGGCGTGTCTGGGAACACGGAGACGGGGATGCAGGGACCAGCCAGAGCTCCAGCAGGGGCCGGGGGGCCTTTAGGGTATTGGGAGGGGCGGGTGGAGGGATGCTGGGTGGTGGTGGGGGGAGCCAGTGCAGCCCCCCCAGGCAGCCTGTGCTGCACACCCAGGTGCTGTTGTCAGCTGGAGTCTTTCTCCAGCTGCTCGCCAAAGATTGATTTAATTATTTCCATTCTCTCCGTCCCCGCACACTTTAAATTCTTTGTCTTCTCTACCTTGTTGCTGTTTCCCGTCGCTCTCTAAGGACAGCAAAACGCCTATAATATGTGATATATATTTAAATTGGCACTTTTGATTTAACCCCCCCCCCCCCACACACACACACACACACACAGCGCTACATATATAATTGCCTTTTCTGAGGCCAATTCCGGCTCTTCTATCACTTGATCTGCCTGCTTTCACCGGCTTCATTTCCACACATAATGAAACAGATTTGCTTTATAATTGTGGCTGTACTGTATTGTTACAGACCATAAGTGCTGAGGGAGATTTGGGCTCCGCCGTCTGGGTTTGAGGTCGTGCTACTCATGTTATCGCCTTCTCAATGATTTAAATGACCAAAGTTCTTTTTCTCTTATCTGATCTTTTAAAGGGCAATGAAAGGACCCATCTTTTACCGAAACCCCTCCTCAATCACTGTTAATGTTAACTCCGTGTTCACATAAGAGGGCTGATAAAGAATCATTAGTCTCGTTAATGGAATCACAGGTTCAATCCTTCCATCCTTTTCTATTGAAAAACGCTCTTCATTTCAAAGTTGTTCTGCTTTATTAAAGCTCATTACCATTTCTCTTTTAATAAGCACTCTTTAAAGTCATTACCTGCAGTGGAGTTAAAGGCTCAGCTATTAAAAGGTTACTTTAATGTGAATAATGGCCTCGCGATATACTCAAGTTAATTACTATTGGATACTGGATCTAGTTTAATCTAATGGTTAAACCTTAATGAAAGATATGTCACAGTACAATGAAACGGCAAAAAAATTGTTCCTGATCAACAGGACTATTTATGCTATCTCTGCTCACACAGGCAGCATTCCTTCATCTCTAGCTCCGATATATCCTCCCGGTATATGGAATTTAATGTAGTCTTTTCTCAGGCTTGAGCAGAGACGTGGTTAGCATGCATGGCTAATTGCAGTTCAAGCCAATTTTATCATTTTTATTCTAAACTGTCCTGCAGTAAGTTTCCCTCCATTTGATTTGATTTTTCCATACACAGATGACCTTTTGCACGTGTCGTCAGGATGTCTGTCCCTCCTCGTGGTCCCGCCCTCTTTGGATTAAAGGGACATGCAGCGGGATGCTAAGGTCAATACTCCTTCCCACAAATTCCTGCTCAGACCTTTTCATGCTATATTTAAGCATCTTTGTCTCCTGTTCTGCAGTCAGAAGCAGAGATAATACAAACAGTGCACAGCGATGCAAAACAGGGAATTTTGACCTCACACGTATCAGAAATATTGATTAAGATATGAAAAAGTAGACTTGGTAACAAATACGGCTCCCATAGTTTATGCAGGTACAGTAATTTGTTGTGAATTTCAACCACAAATACTCACAACTGTAGTAAAAGTCAAATATAACACACGCTGAAACTCACAGTCAGGATTCCAGCCTCTTCCTGCGCTACGATAACACGCAGGACACACGTATATGGAAGAAAACAGTCGGAATTTTCCCTGCTCGGAGCCTTTTAAAATGGCACCTTTGAACTCAGCGCTAGCGTCTTGTTGAGGAAGCAGGTCTGACACTGATCGGAGGCCTCTTGCTTCGTAAAAGCACGAGTGAAAAGCCTCCAAAGAGGCATTAACCTTGAGAACTTTCCAGACCTGCTGATACTCCAACTTCAGGGCCAGATAAAATGTTGAGCAAATGTTAGCAAACGCATTGGGGTCGGGCTAATGCTCTGTAACAGTGTTGTTAAACAGGAGTTACTAACCTTGCTGTGGCCCTTCAGGAGACTCTCGTTCACTGTACAATTAGTGAGTCTCTAGATGACCTCGCCGACGCCACGGAAACCTTACAAATCAGCAGTTTTTCCCGATTTCACAAATCACCAAAAGGAAAAGAATCAAATCCGCGATGATGTCACCAGTTCATTGATAGAGCATGTTCCCAACTACCAAAGAGCAGATCTGACTATTCCCGGGAAAAGAACCCGTCATTTCCGAGCTCCGTTTTTTTAAAAAAAAGGGGGAAATATGCGGCGTTCATGCACAGAATTAATGCGCGCCAAATGCAACCACATTAGCATTTTTCAGCGATATGTTTTCCTCCTTCTTAAGGTCATGTGGCTTTAACGGGAGGCTTAAGCGAGACTCATGTTCACGCCTGTGACCCATTTCATAAATCCCGTCGCCTTCCCTGGAAGATAGCAGATACTAAATGTCACAAACCAGTGTTTTACCTAATCCCTTTCCCTCCAAACCGAATTAAAACGAGGATAAGGAAGGAGACGCGGCTGTGTCGGAGGCCTCCGCTGTGCCGAGACGCGGCACGTCAACAACAAACGCCGCCTCCGTGGATAGGTGTGCGGAGATGTGCTGGGCAGATGTTTTTCTCTTCGTTGGTCTCCGTGCTTGACAGATACTTGCAGAACTTCAATGTATCTTTGAAGCCCAGGGGTCGCCCGCTGCCATCCAAACAGGAGTGGCACTGTCAGCGAGAGGATGGACAGGCGACTCCCAGCAAAGAGCCGCGTGATGAAAAGACGCTGTTGTCTCATGATCAAGAGCACCAGGCGTCTTTCTGCCGCACTGGCTTTTAAGATCAAATCATTTCCAGTGGAAATTGGCGCTAACGCGAGCTGTATTGCGGCGGACTTCACAAGTATTTGACTGTATGTTTCACGCGAACGCTAACAAGATCCGCGGGACAGACGTGTTCACCTGGAGGTCTTTGAAGAAACCTGACAATAAAATCTGTGTCCCTGTGACTTCATAGAGACTAAAAATAAAGAACTTTGCTTTTGGAATTCATTAAAAGGCTCCTGATTACACGCACCAGGGCTGACTGCTGAGACGCTTTTGTGTTCATTATAGCATCTTTGAGCTTTCGCTACAGGACGTTTACGAGGGAACGCGACAGCGGTGGCGTGCTGGGGGGGGCGGGGTCACGTTCACGCCAATTCCTGTCTCCGTAACGGCACCAGTCAACGCGCTCCTGAGTTGTCGGATATTGTACTGTGATTGTCTGGCAGGTTTTCATGGGAAATAAAGGGCGTCAAATATTTGGACGGGAGAAAAACAACATGTCTTCTTTGGGATATTTTACAGGTAAAAGGGAAAGAAAAGATAAAAAGTCAAATAGTTGATTGGAAATGCAGCTTTAACAATTTTTGGCTATTTTGGTCACATGATAAAAAGCTAATTTTCTTAAAATGTGAGTGTAAACGAATGTCCAGAATGACCTCAACGCTGAGCCCACTTTCATTTTACAGCTTTTAGACAGATGTTTCTGTTCATCAGCAGCTTCTCGGTCAACCTTGATCATCTGCGTCAGCTCCTTCAGACTGATCTCGGATACGTTCCTCCTGTCGACGGGCCTCCGCGCGGCGTTCCTGTCGGCGACATCAGCATCTGCAGCTCTTCGCCGATGAATGAGAGATTTGAGAAGCAGCACAACCCACCGGTAACATCTTACATTACAAATTGTTTTGTCAACAATTTATGATACCATTTATCAAATGACCATCACGGCGGGCTGAGTTATGGCGTCACAGCTGGCGGAATGTCAATACGGAGGCCAGTCGGGCCGCGCTGATTTAGACAGGCTGAACTCTGACCCCCCCGTGATGATTTTCCCTTCGTTACCGGGCAAATTGTCGCGTTGCCGAGGAAGAGGCCGGGAATTTGTTGGACGTGTTGGGTGTTGAAGATGGGAGGGAGGGTGTTGAAGGCAGCTTGGAAGGAAAAGGCTTCGGTTCCTGATGTTGTTTGGGTCACGACTAATGAGTGATCTGATGGACGTGAACCAGAACCTTGTGTTTCAGGCTGCGAAGTGACTTTTGGGATTTTTACCGTCTTTCACGTCTTAGACGTCCCGAGACAGCAAAAATCGGACCCTGGATCGCAGTTCAAGGGTGAACCTCTTGGACCCCGCGTTCCTGTCGCACGGCCGCCTTAAAGGTTCCTGCTCCACCGCACGTCCCCACGTTAGCAGGACTTTCAGCTCTCTGAGTTTATAGTCCGCGTGATCATTTTAAGCAGAGAGAGACGCGCATGCGGCAGAGACGGTAACGCCGAGGGGGCCGAGGGAGGACAAGTATAGTATGATTGATCGTGGCGAGCGCTATAGCTGTGTACCTCTCACCTCCTCCCGCTGATTACTGCCTGCTCCTGATCTCTCACATCTGTCTCACGCTGCTCAAGATACAGTTTCCTTCCTACTTTTTCACACTTGGGACCGAAACTTATTCAAACTTTACGTTTACGTAACAGCCGCAGACGGACGCCTTCACAAAGACCTTTCCGGCCTAAGTGAATTCTCAGTCCAGAGTCGCCAAGTGAGTCCTTTCTCGCAGATGTGCGGCAGATGTGTCAGAGCTGTATCGACTTTATAATGGCGCTTTTAACACTTGACGAGAGTTTATTCCTTTTCCTCCCACACGAAGGCTTGATGTGATGTAATAAGCACAGAGGGAGTTAACAACCCTCATTAACGGAGCTAATAGATCCTGCGCTGCTCTAGCTCACGTCTATAGATGCTTTAGCTTGTTTGAGTGCTTTATTTGCTGTGTCTTAGCATATAAACGTGCTTTTATAAATGGGAGGTAAGAGCTGGGTTCAGGTTAAGGTTCGGACCCGGGTTTGGCTTTTAAAAAGGTGGGTAGGCCTTGGTTGCAATGTGACTTTTAAATGCATTTAATTTTAATTATGTTGACTCTTGAGTGCCAGGTATCTGTTAAATAGGAGCAATAAAAGCCCTGAATGAATGAAGAATCCCTCATTTTAAATAAACTGCATTCACAGGAGTCCTTAAACGCATCGTTCTCTGGACGTTGTCCTGAGATGACTACAAATAAATAAGAATAAAGGGTCCAAATCAAAGACAAGGCTGGTCACCATGAGGTTAGTCATGCGTCGAGCTGGGTCCGCTTGGTCGGATCTAGGAAGCTCGGGGCTAAGGAGGTGGGACAGGACGGAAGGGAGAACAGGTTCCTTCTTCTCCTGGTTGTGCTGGAAGGAGGCTGAAGAGCAGACGAGCGTCCTCTTCAGATGCAAATCTGGCGGTGATTCTCGCAACCCTCGGAATGATTTGCGACCCTTTAGTGGACGGCCAAAACTGTGAAATTATGCACCCATAACTTCTCACTTAATCTGCATTACTCTCATCACAACAGAGCAAGCCACTCTATCAGTAAATGCTAATCTCCTAATTAACAAGCTAATTAGGCAATTACAGCTTTGCAGAAGGATGCCTAAATGAAATATGACAACACAGTCACTTTCTACAGCACCTGTGGGTCTTTTCAGATGTCACAATGAGAAGTATGATGACAAAGTGGCGTCTCCGTGCTCACGAGCGTTAATTCCTGTGCCCGGCTCAGCTCGTTTGTGCAAAATATCGTCGTTTTATTTCGCCTAATGCGCCGAAACAACTTGTCAGGTTACATCTAATTTATTTCCCCTCAAATAAACTGGCCGAGCACGCCTTTTTAGAACTCCAGCGCGGCGAAAAAAGGGGACAGCGCAAGCCCGCGCTAAAGTAAACAAGGGTTTTGTGAACTGGTAGCGGTGTGGCGTGTCACCGTGAGGAGCTGTCACCAGAGGAAGTGAATTATGCTGACATATGTCTGGAAACAACGGCGAATCGGCCTGCTATGCAATGCAATGAAGAATCATGCACTGCAAGAGAGGAGAACAGCCAGAGCTGTACCTTTGAGCCCTCCTTGACAGGTGCGTAGCGCCACTTGACAGCTCAGTATTTCAATGATAAATGCAGTCGTCCCGGGACTCCCAGTCACTAAACTCCAGAGTGTGCTGCTCCCAGGCTTCAAGGTCAAACGGGGGAACGGAGCCACACACGCGCACCAAAACGCTCCGTTTGGTTTTAACTGTTTGAGTCGCCTCGTAGGGTTTCGAACATATGATTTGAATTCCTTAAAAAACAACAAAACAACATTTATTTTTTTTACTTCCCGGCAACACTGGTAGGAAACGATATTCACGGAGACACTTTGTTGTTGGTGTCTTAACACAATCCAGCGGTCAAGATGATTGTTTAGGGATGGTTTTACGTGTGTTTGGGGATAGCTCGATGTTCATATCTGCTCTAAAAGATGAAGTCAACTGCTATAACCCCATAAACACAGACAAGAGTTTAACAATACAGTCTGAATGACACCACCTTTATAGCTCTCTCTCTCTCTGTACCCCCCCCCCCCCCCCCCACACACACACACACACAGCCCAACTCTGAGCCACGTGTGCCGTCTGTGCGACCTGCAGCTATTTTAAATGTGTCCATACTGTAACGATGCGTGGATGATATTTTCCCTTTAATTGTCACAGAGATAATCGGCCTGGATCGTGCTGCTCTTCCGCTCCCCCCCCTCCCTGTTTGTTCGACGTTAAGCTGATAAACAATCAAAAATACCATTGAAAATAGCATGAATGATGAAGGTCAAAGGTCATGGATGAATGGGGAACCTTGGGATTTTACAGTTTGGTTCGTGATCCCATCCTACTCTCATGGCTGCTTATTCTATCATTACTGTTGTTACTGTAATAATAATAAAAATCTCATAGTTCCACAATAAAAGTCGCAGTAGTTTAACTAGCTTAAATAGTGACCTGCCCCCAGCACAGATGGATATTTATGAAATGTAGCAGTTTAGTGCTTATTTTAAAAGTGAAAGGGAGTGAGGAATTAAAATACGCGACTCTCTGAAGCATTGCAAGGCTGTCAAACCTGCACAGAATCTCTGCAAATGACTTTTATAAATAAGTAAATAGATAAATAAAATGACTGCAACTTTTATAAATCACATCCGGTCACACTTTCGTCTGCTCCGCCTCGAATGAAAGGAGAAGATCTGCGCGCTGCGTGTTTATTTTGGAGGTGCGCGGTGGATTTGCAGCCTCGCATCCAGCCCCACAACGTGTCTGTTGCTATAGCAACTGCGGAGCAGCACGAAGCAGTGCCGCCTGCTTGTGTAATGGATATCGCTTGTGGCAACGTCCAATCATAAGTTGCCGTCCCCTTTGTGCAAGCAGCGCGAAGACGGAGGGGAGGGCTCCCAGCGTCGTGCATGCGCCCGCAATAGGACGCGCGGCTCGTCAGTCGGCGTCAGCGCGGCCTCTGATTGGTGGAGGAGCCGCACTTCCAATAATATAAACATGTCTCCTGCCTGACTGGCTTGAGCCAAGGCTCGCAGGAGATTGTGCAGTTTTACATCAAACTGTATAAAAGGCTCATTATGTGTTTGCCTGTGTTTGTGGCAGGATTAAAGCTTTATTGCTGCTAGAAAATATGCACATAGCTGCACGCGCACGCGCAAGGACACGAGGATACGCGAGGGGAGCGCAAGCGGACGCTGCCGTGCCTTCATCATTCTAATCAACATCTTAAGTGCGAGCTCTTAACATTTTTTTTTCCCTGGGTTCTGGCGAGAGTGTCAAGACGGCAGACCCCTCCTCTGCAGGGCGGAGCGTGCATTTTCATTTTTGTGTTTTTTATTATTAATTTTTCCGAACCGGGTTCCCGGTGCTGACACGTCTGCACTGAGTGAGTGGCATTGGCACACTGTCAATCGCTCACCACGGCTGCCATCAAACAACATAAAACACACACAGGCAGAAGCTGGAGCTCATAAATTTCAGCAGGGCGCGATATTTTTTGCCCGTTGCCTTTTACGCGCCGCGTCCTCATTAATTTCCTCTCGCGGCTTATCTTTTTTTTTTAAAAAAAAGAAAAGAAAAGAGAGAAAAAACCTGAAATCCTCCCAACTTTTTGTAGCGATTTCATATTTTTTTTTAGTCACGGTTGGACACCTGAGACAGTTGACTGTGAATTTTTTAAGGCTGTCAGTTGGCGCCGGAGCAATTTCTCCATATTTATAGTTGGCGACACCTGCGAGATTTTATTAGAATTGTTCACACATTTCAACATTGGATATTTTTTTCTTTCTTGTTGTTGTTGTCTTTGCGTTGTTATCTGGATTTTGGACATTTTCTTTGGAAAGGACATGCGTCGGCAACCGCACGAAGAGCGCTGAATAAATGAGGAGCGTTCCTGTTTCTACACCGGCCGTCAAATACCAGAAAAAAGACAGATTGGCGTGAGGATTGGTGGCAAAGCGGACCGACGGTTTGATGCCCAAGTGTTTAGAAGAAGAAGATTAATTCCTTTTTTTTAAAAAAAACAAGCGTCCAGTCACGCGTTTTTGCCACTTTGGACCGCGCGTAAGAAAACGGCGACAACTTGGACACCCGATTCACGCTAAAAATCATCTCCCCCAAGACATTTTGATTCACAAAAACACTGTAACGCGTGTGTCGTGTATCCGCGGGGAGCCGCACGCAGCCGATTCCACCTTTCTTGTCTGTGGTACATGTTTTAGCCGATTTCGTATATGAGTTTTTCAATTTGTGTGGCTCAGTGCACAGACTCTTTAGCGTCTACCATGGACGATCAGGCCCGGATCATGCAGTCCATCGGCGGCGTGAGTCTGGCTGGGCATTCGGTACAAGGAGGCATGACATTGCCGCCTCCTCATGGGCACGATGGGACAGACGGAGACGGGAGGAAACAGGACATTGGAGACATTCTCCATCAAATCATGACCATAACTGATCAAAGTCTGGACGAGGCGCAAGCAAAGTTGGTTTATTTATATGTTTTATTCCCTTCGCTCCCTCCCTCCCTATTGTCTGTCCCCAAAACGCATCATTGTTGGAATTATCTATTTAAAAGTTGAGAATAAGTTTAAAGTAAATCAATTTGCATTCATGAAACTGATGAAAAAGTTGCTGAGAAAATGTGAAAACGTTAACGCCAAAATATTCCCCCTTGATGTCAGTCAGCTGCTTTGATTTGACCCTTTGATTCCAGGACTTTCAGTAACTTTGTAAACACGTGTGGCGATATTCTAAAATAGCTAGAAAGTCCTACTGCCTTGTTTGTTGTGGCCTTTATCAGTGAACTTATTTCAGTATCATGTGTTTGTCTTATACTGAAACAGGAAACATGGACTGAACTGTCACAGAATGAAACCGGCACTCTTCAGCGTTCTGTGTGAAATCAAAGAGAAGACAGGTAAGATTTTCCTTTGTTTCCCTTAAATATATCACCGCAGGCAGGTGGATTTATTGAATCTGTTGAAGCTCGGGGAGTTTGTAGCAGCCTGCATCTCGGCAGCGTGTTAAAAAGAGACTTCCTGAGACAGTCGATGGGGAAGCCACAAAAATAGCACCGCAGGTTGTTCAGAGACGGATGTTCGTGCTGGAGCATCTCGCCTGGCTCCTCTGCCTGCCTCTATTCCGGCTGAAAACCAGGCTGCAGCTCTGCAGCCACAGTAGCCTGATCTGAACAGCGTAGGGGGGGGGGAAATCCCGAAGCAAATGCTAGCTGAGACCACAATCACTGGTCACAGACTCGACCTGTAAATGAACTGAGATCAGCAAAAGATCGTAACAGAAAAAGAAATAGTGAAAAAATAAATTCATGTGACCGTCACCAAATAGAATTGTAAAGTAAAACAGAAACAGCTGTGCATGTGTGCACTCTTTTATATTAGACAGCAGAAATTACATTGTTGCCCTTTTTCACCAGGAGTTTTGGTGATTTTTCCCCCAATTTTCTTCAGCTTGCGCATTTAAAAAGAGCTCTGCACAGCTTCCTGATAAATTGGAGCATGTAGAATGAGAATTCCCTTGTTTTAAGGAGGGAAGGCGTCCTCCCAAAGTGTCTCTGTCACAGCTCAGATTTATGCTTTATGTAGCTGAAAACCGATCCTACACACTCTTGTGTGCGACTGTTTCTCAAATCATTTACATATTTACGGGTGCTAAAAATATAATGCAGAAAAAAGAGGGCAGGATGCGTCAATATGTGACCTTTGTGTTGTTTATGGGTAGATCCTCTTGGGAGAAGCCTGTAAAAGTTTATGAACTTCCCCAAATGCAGGTGCCACTCACAGGAAGAGGCGCGCAGGTGTGTGTGTGTGTGATGTGTGTGTCGCTTACAGCTACAGAGCGTGCACATCGCGCATTCTGCCTCTGACTTGCTGAGCCGGTAGCTAGCGTTGCAGCAGTGGGACGGAGGCAAGAAAATAGGACTAATGAAGAAGGAGACGTGATAAAGGGGTCATTTGTGTGGCGTGATGCTGGTGTGTGTCGGCTCTGGAAAACTGGAGACGTCGCCTGGCGATATTCCTACAAACCTTCAAATGTCAATGTCTCCTGTTGAAGGCGTGACAGATGATGGAGGGAGAGAGAAAGAGTGTGTGTGTGTGTGTGTGTGGTTAACCTGTGGTCTGGAGTTACAGCCCCCCCCCCTTCTTAGCCACTGACAGAGCTCAGCTGGTCCAGTTGGCCTCGCTGACCGGCTTGTTTCTCCAACAGTGCGTCCTTCCTCGCGCCTCCTCGGAGGCCGTTGTCTTTTTAACCGGTGCCCCCAAACGCCGTCCTAGAAAAGACTTTTAAAACCAAAGCTAAAAGCGCTCCAAGAATCTTAATTACTCTGCGCATGGGTCATCTCACCCAAAGGTAGAATCAGATTATTATTGTCCATCCAGCTTCAAACGACGTGCTTATCCTGAAAATACATTAGAAATCCAGGTCACTCTGGGTTGCTCTATTGTTGTTGTTGTTGTTTTTGGCGTTTTTCTAGCGCTGGCATAATCATTTAGAAAGTCTTCTTGGCATTTAAAAGTTTCTGGCAGTTCACAAAGTGTTGTTGTTGAGCTACCGCATATATTTCTGCATTGCTAATGCCCTCAAAGTATTAATTCACTTTGATATGCTAATTAGAGAGCATTATGCAAGAAATGAGATTAAGTGGCAGCATGAAGTCATTTGCCTGTCACTAAATTGAGTGTTTTTAGCATGGGATATTTTTTTCCCCTTGAAATGTATATTTTTTCCCCCCCCTTTATGCATTTAGATGAGCTAAACGTCATATTTGGATGGCAGGTGGAGTTTGTTGTAAATATATTTTTTAGATATAGAAGGAAAAAATAAATACAAAGAGGGTTTTGTGGCGTCGCGGTTAAATGCTGTTTTCACGGTCCCCTTTTCTCTCCGGTCTGCCCGAGACGGGCGGGGAAGGCGTCGAGTAAAAATTGTCCGCCGTTCAGATTTGCAGCCATTCCCGTGTGCTGGGTTTGTTTATATCCTGCCGTCTTTCTCTCAACGCTTGGTTGAAAAAGGGAGAGTCGCAGCGGCAGCGCAGCAGCTAGAATAACAAAGGTGAAAGATTACCTTCGTACGGTATTTCTGACCAGGAAAAGAGAGGTCCTTTAACAAGAGTCCCCTCTGATGTGAGGTTTAATCAATAGAAAGAGATTACAGAAACTATTACAGGCTAAATCACGGCGCGCTACAGAGAGGCTTAGCCTTTTGCACAGCTCTCTCAGCGGTGCGGCTTCTTTTGGCTGCGTATCGACTCGTTGTTTTCCTGACCTTTGACTTATCAGGTTCACCAACTCAGGGGAAGGTGTGTGTGTGTGTGTGTGTGTGTGTGTGTGGGAAGGGAGGGTGGGAGATGCAGGCTGATAAGTGCTCTGACCCAGTATTTATAGGAGTGGATTAGGCAGGGACAGCACTCCCCGTCCGAGCCAGGGTAGGGGGGCAGCTTCTGAACCCCTTCAACCTCTGATGTTCGGTTAAAACTGGGATAATTAAATGCGGTTGTGGATGAGTTTGTAATTTACCACATGCAAGGCTGACTAAAAGCATTACCTGTTTCTAGAGCGAGTCGGGGGGCCGTGAGGCGGGAGGGCATTTTTGAAATCTACAGGGGAGCATTAATTTTAATGTTTCCTGACAAAGTTAATGACCCCTCTCGTTCCAACTGGGTTAGGGTTCATGTAAACAACCAAATGATTGCTATAGGTTCTCAAAGCTGTTTTCTGTTAAACAGCACACAGACAAAGGAGACACAACTGACTGGCTCACACCCAGCTGGGCTCCTGACCGGCTCCGTGGCTACGAGAAGGGGGGGGGGGAGTAATTGCATGTGGCCATTATTGAAGGAGATCCCAAATCTCCCCTTCAGTGTGGACGAAAAGCAGCAGCTCCGAAACAAAAAGTTCACCCTGAGATGGGAAATGACGACCGCCTCGGATCGGTGCCGCCTTCCTGTGTGCCGTCCCTCCGTCTGGGAACGCGAGCACTCATCCCTGCCCCCCCCCCCCCCCCCCAGCCCCGTCGCTCGGAGCTTTCCTGCAGGCTCCTGCGCGCGATCAACAGCTCATATTGTTTTTTGCACATACGTTATGCAAATGAGCCTTTATAGCAACTGGCATAACAATTAGCATCCTCCAACAATATTTTAGTAGGTTAATTGCGAAATTTCTGAATTGTACATCTGAGTTGTTAATTAGGCATGACAGAGGTGGTGAAATGGTTGTCTTCAGGCAGTGGCAGCCAGCAGAGGCGGCTTTATTGGGATGCAAAACGGAAGGATTGATTGAACCGGTTCACCACAATAAGGCTGCCACTAATTCTGTGATGCTTTTTTTTATATAAATATATATATATATACTTCATGGAGAGGCTTGTGATTTCTAAATGCATTTAAAAAAAAAAAAATCTTTTCACCTCTTTGGTCACGTCTGTAGATTTTTTGAAGATCACTCGACTCGTTCGTGTCATTTTACCTCGACGGCATAAAGGTCGAAGCGTCTAGCAAAGCCTTATTTAACTCAGCGGCAGCTATACATTTATTCACAGCTATGGATTCTTTTTAAAGACGCGCTCCCCCCCCGTCTGATGGTGCTCACGGGTGATTCCACGTATGGCTGCTTATTAGTGTAAAAAGGGTTAGAGTGAAGAGACTGGTGCAAAAACAAGTCCTCTCTCAGTAATGACTCCGCTATTTATAGGTCGCTATTTCATTAGCTCTAGTGTTCCAGGGAAGAGTTTTCCTCCTGAGACAGTGGACACCGTGATATTTATTTACTCTGTGCACATTGCACGTGGACCGCCCTATCACCCGAACACCAAAAACACGGTTGCCTTTGTTACGACTGGAGACGGCTGTTTCTTTTTCTGTAGATTTAGCGTTACCTTGTGTGAGTGTGTGTGTGTGTGCACGTGTAGGTGCTGCTCCTACAGGTGATGGATTACTGTAGATGAAGGAATTCTGACACCCGAGCAGTCTGCAGTCGTGTTCGCTGACAACAGCAGAGCGAGCGGAATGCCACTGTTGCTTTTCCTTCCACAGGCTTGTTTTTGCAAAAACAAAAGGACCCACAAAAAGAGAGAGAAAGGAGTAAAAAAGGGAGGAATGTGGGCTGACTTCCCCTCATTTGCATGCTTGAAAATGAAGCGCCTCTTCCCATTGTTCCATATGCCGCCGTTCCACATGTTTCCTACATTACAGTGATATATTGAAGGCAGAAATGGGAAAAAGACTGCAATGCAATGAAATTTTAATCAGCGTCTTCTGCTGCTTTAATAAGGCAAATAATTCTTATTGGCTGCTGCGTTAAGATTTCTAATATTTTATTCATAGCCAAGC